>NC_069506.1:55807974-56107974 GCF_027579735.1 Bombina bombina
CAATGGCATTCCCCTTCATAGAGATAGGATAGAAATTAGATCTCGGTTTAAGATCTGTATATTTCTCGGTATCTGTGTTTCAAGTTGAGATTTTGAAAAGAACCTTTTTAACGTGAGTTTTCTTATGAACTCTTTAGTATTAACATAGGATTGGAACTTATCCAAACCTCTAGCTGGTGCAAAGGTCAAACCATAACTGAGTATTCTTTCTCTTCTTTTGTTAATTTGTATGAGCTGAGATTAAATATACCATCCTTGATATTATTATTAGGTGTAGAATTATCTTTCAATGGGCTTGTAGTCTCTGTCTTTTTCTTTTTTATTCTGATTCCTCCTCTCTTCCCTCTATGCGTTTTCTTTTTGGATTTGTGGGAGGAGTTTTTTTCGGGTCCACATCCTTCCTTCCGGTTTGGGTCTTCCCTTTGTTCTTTACCACAGGTTGATTGGACTCTAAAAAAGTCGAAGAAGATGGTGTTTGATATAGAGGTGTGTCATCGATCACTGATTCTCTTATCCTTTCTTGATGTGTGGGACTTTTCCACTTAATGGTGTTGTTATTCCCACCTTGTGTTCTTGGGATGTCTCGTCTTTGAGGTGTTCTTTCTCAGATATTTGACCGTATTCCATTCCCGTGTGTACCATAGTGATCATATCTCTCTAGATATTGTCTTTCTTCCTCTTTCCATCCTGTCATATTTTCTTTATAGTTTTTCTGAGGATAGTAATCTTGATCACCATAGTATCTATCTCTATGTCTCAAGTCACTACCTCTATTGGTATATCTCATATTCCTTTCTCTTGTTCCAGTGTCTGGTGTTCTATAATAATTATTCCTATAGAAACCTTGTCTATAACCTTGTCTATAGGAATTTTGTCTGTTATTATAGTTGGGTCTTCTCCAACCTCTCTGGTGATGATATTCAGAATTATTTCTTCTATCCCACATTGGGTTATAATTGTTCTGATTGTGATCATAGTTGTTTCTCCATCTTGAATTACTACTAGTATCATCATAGAGATTTCCTCTATCTTGCAGAGGTGTATTCATATATTGTCTCCTATTAGTGTATCTATAGGAATCCTGTGTTGAAGAATTCCATCTCCTGTGGTTTATAGTTGGCTGGTCCTTTAGTTCTTCTTTCACGTCTTCTCTATGAGTCTTGGGTACATGTCTCGTATTTGTATCTGATTCCATCTTAGCTTCTTCAGAAGTTCTGGAGGATTCTTCATTTTTCTTTTTCATCTCTTTTTTTAATTTCTTAGTTTTTTTCATAATGATCTCTTCCCTCACTTTTGTTACTCTCTTAACTAGATTAGTTTTACTCTCTGTAATATCCAGTCCTGAACTTTCTAGGTTCATTAGGATTTCTTCGTCCTCTTTAATGTCTTTGTCAGTTTGTTTAATAAGTTCTTCTCTATAGTCTACAATAATGCCCATTAATACCTTAGATACTTGTATAAGAGCATCTTCCCATTTATCATAGAATATGGAGTGTGATATTGGAAATGCACATTCTTTGGTCACCACCAGACCTTTGGGTACAATATCTAATTCTATACATTTCTTCAGAAACGAAATATCTGCTTTATATTTCACTTCTGTGATTAGTAATTTTTCTAATTCCTTAAGTAAAGTGTGTGCATCTATACATTCATCTCTTCCATTTCTCCTTCATTGTTAGGAGTATATAAATTGATTTCTTGTCTCAGATTTCTCAGAGACTCCATCTCTGCAAATCAGAGAGACAACACAACCACACTGCTAGTGAGGAAGTGAGCTTGAAAATGATAAGTTGTAAGATAATTGAAAGATAATTGAAACCCTGGCTGCTTAGGCTAGGAATAAGAAAGATGAAAATAACACAAAAATGAGATTAAGCGCCACGGGGGGATATACCCTCTAGCTTTATACGTGAGTCTTCCTAGCTGGCCTCAGAGTGGACTAGTTTGAAATAAATAGTGTATAAAGCACCTGAAAGGCTGGGTAAAATAAATAAATCACTGGTCAGACCAAATATATTGGGTCCTTAAGACACTCAAATATATAGATTAAATATAAAATGGTCCATAGTGTAGATAAAATTGTAAGTTTAATACAACAAAAATTATTTAAAATTTGTAGAATGCAGTAGATTAAAAAGTATAAAAACAATATAATGAACAGAGGTACAATATAGATAGGAATTCCTAGGCAAATGAAGATGAATACAAAAAATCTAAAATCTAATAGATATCCAAATAATGTCCAACAAGGTGCAAGTGTCCAAAAAGCTAAGTGTCCAAATTCTGTGTCCAAAAGTCACTAATAACAATCTTTAAATCCAAAAGTGATGATATTAAAGCTGGTGAACTGGAGTAAAAAAATGCCCAAAAAATTATATATATATATATATATATATATATATATATATATATATTTATATATATATATAAAAATAAATGGAAGGATGAAAAAATGAAAAAATTGAGTGTAGCTCAGAAAAAATATATAATGTGGAAAATAATGGCTTTTGAGACTATGGTAACTAATGAAATAAGAAATATCAATCATAAAAAAGTCTCAAGAAAATGAAACAAACTTATCTAAACAGCAGAGGGATACTATTAAAAGACTTGAATCAAACAACCTAATATCCATAAAATCTGCAGATAAAGGCGGAGGTATTGTGGTCCTCGATAGAGTGAACTATAACAAAGAAAATGAGCATCTACTAAGCGATAACTTATCTAAAGCTATGCAATAACCCTGGAGAGGAATTCCAAAGAGAATTAAAGGTTCTGTTAGGAAAGGCTATAACACTAGGAATCCTAAATGAAAAAGAATATAGATACCTAGATGTTAAACATCCCATAACACCAATAATGTATCATCTGCCTAAAATACATAAATCTCTCCAAAACCCTCCGGGTAGACCCATTATCTCTGGGATTGGGTCGTTAACTAGCAACCTCTCGGAGTATGTAGATAAGCACACAGGTCTTAAATGTACTAAACTCAATTCCCTGGGAGGAAGGATACATAATGGTGACATGCGACGTCACAGCACTCTACACCAGCATCCCCCACAAAGAGGGTTGTGAAGCAGTCAAATCTTTCTTGGAGAGCGATCCAGAGATACCTAAAGAGCAATCAGATTTTATTGTGGACAGCATACAACACATTTTGACCCACAATTTTTTCTGCAATGAAGGGAAATATTATCAACAAATCTGCAGTACGGCTATGGGGACCAGGTTCATGCCCAGCTATGCAAATCTTTATATGGGCAGATGGGAGAAAATCTTTTGGGACTCCTGCCCTGCTGGCGCGGACCTGGTCCTGTACCGCAGATATATAGATGACATCTTGATTATCTGGAAGGGTACACTGGAAGACCTGGAATTCACCATGGAGGTTATGAATAAGAACATTTTAAATTTAAATTTTACATATCTGTGGAGTAAGACAGAGATTATATTTCTTGATCTGAAGATAGAGGTAAAGAATAACAAATGGGAAACTTCGACTTACTTCAAAGAAGTCGATAGCAATAATTACGTCCACAATCTTAGCTGTCATCACGAAAAATGGAGAAGTAACATCCCTAAAGGACAGTTTTTAAGAATACGAAAAAACTGTTCCAATGATGAAAAATGGGAGGAACAAGCACTATTACTTAAGAACAAATTCATGGAAAGAGGCTATCAAGAACAACTACTACACCTCAAGATAGAAGAAACACGAGTCATTGAAAGACAGGACCTGATGAAATATAGAGACAAGAAGAAAACAGCGAGTGACAAGGTAATAAACATTCCTATGATCACTGAGTACAGCAGCAATAAGCACATAATAGAAAAAATCTTTAAGAAACATTGGGATCTGTTAAAGGAAGATGATTTGATCGGAAATAGACTTCCCACAAAGCCAATATTTGTTTATAGAAGGACAAATAATTTAAAGAACCGTTTGGCACCAAGCCTTCAAAAAACAAAGAGAATAGAGACAAACAATATATATGGAATGAAGATTAAAGGATTATTTCCTTGTCCCAAATGTAAGGCGTGTAAATGTGGAAAGAAAACAAATACGTTCCAATTATATCACACAAAAGAAGTACACCAAATCCAGGAACTTATTAGATGCCAAGACAAAAGTGTTGTCTATCTAATAGAGTGCTCATGTGGCCTACAACACATTGGCCAAACCTCAAGAACATTAAAGATAGGACAAGGGAGCACTTACTGCTAATAGAGAAATTGAACATGGACACTATATTATATAAACATTTCTCAACTATACACAAAGGAAACATCAAAGATTTGAAATATATAGGCATCCAAAAAGTTAGCAAAAACTGGAGAGGTGGAAATCATGAGAAAAAACTTTTAACAACAGAATCCAAATGGATATTTCTTTTAGACTGTTTACATCCAAAAGGACTCAATAATAAAGAAGATTTAGTCCATCTATTTTAACTTTACCTCTGGGTCCCCTTTTATACCTAAACCCATTCTATATGTTTAATTTTACTAATTACTGGGTTTTTTACTTGCTATTGCTGTATTTCACATTGCCATCATACCATTTGTTTTAACACGAATTGTGAACATAGACAATCCATCTAGATCTTCTCCTTTTAGTGAGACGACTATTATGGTGTTTTCCTCCCTTTGGTCACCACTGATATCTATTTACCCTCTATCCCAACTAGAGACTGAGTCCTTAGGGATGTTCCCTTATAACCGAAAATATGACATCAGACACTTTATTATCTATTGATTGTATCTCTAATATTTTTAATATTTTAATATATTCTTAATATTTGTAAGATTTATATGTCTCAAGTTATTGATACATATTACTGTTAGTCATTTACCCTTGCTTCACAATTTCTTTGGATTATTCGCTTAGTAGAGATTCAAGACCACATTTGATACCATTTAGTCTAACCTTGAATATATTAGTCGATGGGTGCTATCTTATCCCCTTTACCCGATTTTATGGAGCTGGTTTAACACTAATTACTATATACTTTTTTTTAAAAAAAAATTGTAAAACTTAGAGGAATTTTAGGCAGAGATATTTTATTATATTTTATTATATTTTATTATATTTTATTATATTATAAAATTGACACATATACATTGTATATATTGTTGGTTTGCTGCTAAACCTCTATTTGGGTTTCAATACCATCTGAAAATTGTTTAGAATTACTTGTGTATATTGCTTTGTATATTTATAATACCCCCTCAATTCAACCTTTATTTGAAGTGACGTTCATTGAATATATCATCCTTCATTATCTTATCCCTTTATAGGAAACTGAGTATTTGAACACTTTAAGGAAATAAATATTGATTCATTGATTTATTATATAAATTAACCAGACAGTTCTATCTGATATGATTCTTATTGTTAATGTTAACACAGTGGGTTGAAACCGGAAGTGATCCCTTATCGACACTTCCGATTCACCAAACATTTAATTCATTATGAATTCCCTCTATGTCAAGATGCCTATGTCATCTAGGATAAATACATATATTAGTAGTTCACAGGGAGCTCCTTATATTATTTTTGTGTTTATCAAAGCTAAAATATCGACCAATCGAAACCGGAAGTAATGTCACACTTCCGGTTAACAATAACACCGGAAGTGATGTGTATAAACATCCGTTTTGGCGATCTTTATTGATTTTTTTCATATTTTATTGTTTTGTTTATTATCATTAAGTCAACTCTGCCTAGACGCTCAAATAAGGGATACCAATCACAAAAAAGTTTATATTAACTAATTATACAAATTAACCACAACATTTCTATTGTTCACAATGTGGTTTAACCGGAAATGAGTTTTTTACTGATCCTTTTTACTGAGACATCCGGTTTATCAAATATCTTCCCACTATTAAATTTATTAATTTTCTCCATACCCGATTTTCTTTATGGTTAGAGAACGTGGATATATATAAAGGTAGTCCACAAATGATTCTCAATACATCCGCTAAAGTTAAAAATCGGACAGCCGAAACCGGAAGTGATGTTATTACCACATTTCCGGTTGGTAGTAACGTCCAAATCGGTTTGTCAGTTAACATCTGTTAGGACTTTCACCCTTGGAATTTATATTATACATACCAACAGTACCATATCAAATATATTAAGTATATTAAAGCATCATCTCTTTATTTATGAAATCCATCTAGGTTTGCACACTTCTGGTATTGACGAAACCGGAAGTGATGTCATGAACACAATACTTTTTAGAAATATTATGGTTTAAGAATAAAAATAGATTTTAAGTACTCTCTAGCTAAGATTATATATATATATATATATATATATATATATATATATATATATATATCATTGCTAAAAAGACAGTTTTATCCTTTATCCTTTCTCTCCAAGATTTTAAAGTTTTTTTAATGTATTCAAAGTCTTTTACCCATAACACACCACAAACAGGAAGTAGGCGGCCCAAAAAATTATGGGTTTGGCGCCAAAATATGTTTTATTGCTTACCCTATATAAGGCCATTTGTGTGAATCAAATGTATGTCTTGAGAAAGGCCTTACAGGGGCTGAAACGGGTTGACAGTGGGTAAGCACATTTTCAATAGTTCCAATTTTATTTGTATGATCTACACTATGTTGTTTTCTCTTTTATAGGACATTTCAACACTATATTTTAAGAAATACACAGAATACTACTAGGATCACATTTGGAAGTTTTTTTGTTTTCACTTTGTATTCATCAGCATAGCTGTTTTTTCCACATTATATATTTTTTCTGAGCTACACTCAATGTTTTCATTTTTTCATTTTTTTTTTATATATTTTTTTTGTATTCATCTTCATTTGCCTAGGAATTCCTATCTATATTGTACCACTGTTCATTATATTGTTTTTATACTTTTTAATCTACTGCATTCTACAAATTTTAAATATTTTTTGTTGTATTAAACTTACAATTTTATCTACACTATGGACCATTTTATATTTAATCTATATATTTGAGTGTCTTAAGGACCCAATATATTTGGTCTGACCAGTGATTTATTTATTGTAACCACCCTTTCAGGTGCTTTATACACTATTTATTTCAAACTAGTCCACTCTGAGGCCAGCTATGAGGACTCACATATAAAGCTAGAGGGTATATCCCCCCGTGGCGCTTAATCTAATTTTTGTGTTATTTTAATCTTTTGATTAATGTTCTGATCAGAAACAACCTTAGGAAGAAATCCTAATTTAGTACGTAAAACTACCTCATCTGAATGGAAAATACGATAAGGAGACTCATACTGCAATGCCGAGAGCTCTGACACTCTCCGAGCAGAAGAAATCACAACTAGAAATAAAACTTGCCAAGATAATAACTTAATATCTAAGGAATGCATAGGCTCAAACAGAGCACCTTGCAGAACTTTGAGAACCAAATTAAGACTCCATGGAGGAGAAACTGGTTTGATCACAGGCCTGATCCTGACCAGGGCCTGACAGAACGATTGTACATCTGGAACCTCCGCCAGACGTTTGTGTAACAAAATAGATAAGGCAGAGATTTGTCCCTGTAGTGAACTCGTCGATAAACCCTTCTCCAAACCCTCTTGGAGAAAAGATAAAATTCTAGGAATCCTAACCCTACTCCATGAGTAGCCCTTGGATTCACACCAATAGAGAGACCTGAATCATGGTCTCTATAATAGAGAGAATAGAGAGAGTCAGAAAATCCCCACTTGGATCAAATTAAGCATTCAATCTCCAATTAGTCAGCTTCAGAGAAACTAGATTTGGGTGAAGGAAGGGTCCCTGAATCAGAAGGTCCTTCCTCAAGGGAAGCCTCCAAGGTGGCAGAGATGTCATCTCCACCAGATCTGCATACCAAATTCTGCAAGGCCAGGCCGGTGCTATGACAATCACGAAGGCCATTTCCTGTTTGATTCGAGCAATTACTCGAGGAAGAATAGCAAACGGAGGAAACAGGTATGCGAGAGTGAAGGTCCAAGGGGCCGCCAGAGCATCTATCAGTTCCGCCTGGGGTTCCCTGGATCTTGACCTGTATCTTGGGAGCTTGGCATTCTGCTGCGATGCCATGAGATCTAATTCCGGCTGACCCCACTTGAGAATCAGGTTGGAAAACACCTTCGGATGGAGTTCCCACTCCCCCGGATGAAAGATCTGCCTGCTCAGGAAATCCGCCTCCCAGTTGTCCACCCCTAGAATGTGGATTGCCGACAGACAACAAGAATGGGCCTCTGCCCATTGAATTATTTTGGATACTTCTGTCATTGCCAAGGAACTCCTCATTCCCCCCTTATGATTGATGTAGGCCACTGACGTTATGTTGTCCGACTGGAACCTGATGAACCGTGCCGAGGCCAACTGGGGCCAGGCCAGGAGAGCATTGTAGATTGCTCTCAGTTCCAAAATGTTTATGGGCAAAACAGACTCTGCCTGAGTCCATATTCCCTGATCCTTTAGACAGCCACAGACTGCTCCCCACCCAAGAAGGCTGGCATCTGTTGTCACAATCACCCAAGAAGGTCTTCGAAAGCATGTTCCTTGGGAGAGATGATCCAGAGATAACCACCATTGAAGAGAGTCCCTTGTCTCCTGCTCCAGTAGAAGCCGGGGGGGACAAGTCTGAATAATCTCTGTTCCATTGTCTCAGCATGTTCCACTGCAGAGCTCTGAGATAAAAGTGAGCAAATGGGATGATGTCCATTGCTGCCACCATCAGCCCGATTAACTCCATGCACTGAGCCGCTGAAGGACGAGGAGTGGACTGAAGGGCTAGACAAGTATCGATAATCTTTGATTTCCTGACTTCTGTCAGAAATATCTTCATAGACAGAGAGTCTATTATGGTTCCCAGGAAAGTCACTCTTGTGTGTGGAACTAAGGAACTCTTTTCTAAATTCACCTTCCAGCCGTGGGATCTTAGGAAGGACAATACCAAGTCCGTGTCGGCTGTTGCTAGTTGAAAGGATGGCACCTGAACTTGAATGTCGTCCAGATAAGGTGCCACTGCAATCCCTTTTGCATGAAGCACTGCCAAAAGAGAAACCAGAACCTTTGTGAAGATTCTGGGGTCTGTGGCAAGACCGAAAGGGAGAGCCACAAACTGGTAATGTTTGTCCAGAAAGGCAAACCTTAAGAACTTGTGATGATCCCTGTGAATGGGAACATGCAGATACGCGTCCATTAAATCAACTGTGGTCATAAATTGACCCTCTTGGATTAATGGAAAAATGGAACAAATAGTTTCCATTTTGATGGACGGTACCCTGAGAAACTTGTTTAGACTCTTGAGGTCTAGAATTGGTCTGAAGGTTCCCTCTTTTTTGGGAACTACAAATAGATTGGAATAAAATCCCAGTCCCTGTTCTTGAATTGGAACGGGAACAATCACTCCTAGAGTGGAGAGGTCTCCTACACAGTGTAAGAACGCCTCTCTCTTTATCTTGTCTGCAGATAATCTTGAAATTAGAAATCTGCCTCTGGGAGGAAAAACTTTGAACTCCAGTTTGTATCCCTGACCCTGAGACGCAATTTCTATTGCCCATGGATCCTGAACATCCCAAACCCAGATTTGAACAAAGAAGGAAAGCCTGCCCCCTACCTGACCCAGTCCCGAATCGGGGGCATGCCCTTCATGCTGTCTTGGAATCACCAACCTGCTTCTTGGATTGCTTTCCCTTGTTCCAAGACTGGTTGGATCTCCATGCAGGCTTAGACTGTTCCTGCTTAGAGGAAGGAGAGGAAGAGTTTGTCTTGAAATTTCGAAAGGAACGAAAATTACTCTGATGTCCTTTTTGTTTGTTTCTCTTATCTTGCAGGAGAAGATGACCCTTACCTCCCGTGATATCAGAAATAATTTCCTTGAGATCGGGTCCAAACAAAGTCTTCCTATTGTAAGGAATGGCTAGAAGCTTAGATTTAGAAGACACATCTGCAGACCAAGGTTTTAACCATAAAGCTCTGCGGGCCAAGACAGAAAAACTCGATATTTTCACTCCCAATTTGATAATATTGCTATTGGAAACATTTTCTTAAAAATGGGAGAGGGAGAAAAGGGGATGCCCGGTCTCTCCCACTCCTTAGTAATGATTTCAGTAGCTCTTTTAGGAACTGGAAATACATCTGTATAGGAAGGAACCTCAAAATATCTGTCCAGTTTACTAGACTTTTGAGGGACAACCACCACTGTGGAGTCACTATCGTCCAAGATAATCAAAGCCTCCCTAAGAAGTAGACAAAGGTGTTCTAATTTAAATCTGAAAGATACCACCTCCGAGTCTGTCAGGGGTAATAAACCCTCGAAATCTGAAATTTCTCCTTCAGAAGCTACTGCAGCACCCTCCTCTTCAGGTTGTTGAGAGGATACGTCTCAAATTGCGACAATGGCGTACGATACCTCGCTTACTGAATGTCTGGTCTTTCTCTTGTGCTTATTCTATAACATTGGAAAGGCAGACAAGGCATCAGAAATAGTTGAAGACATAAGAGAAGCTATGTCTTGTAATGAAATCCCCGCAGGGACTATAGCGGAACCGCAGGGCACTGCTTGTGAGGGCAGTAACATTTGGGATGTTTGGGGAGAAAGCTGCGGCATAAATTGACCTTCAACATTAGATTCCTTGACAACATCTGCCTTAAAGGAGACAGGCTCTGAAAAAATTGTATCCCTATAACTCACAGTCTTTTGAATACATGAAGGACAAAAAGGGATTGGTTGTTCCACCTTAGCGTCAAAACATAAAGCACAGGTAACATCTTGCAAGTTTTCTTGGTCCATGCTTGCACACAAGTTACCAAAGAAGTAATAAAAATGATCAAACTTGTTTGAAATAATTAACTGAAAAAAAAATGTTACTGTCACTTAAATTTAAAAACAGTTCTTTTTCTTTTTGTTGCAAAAATGAAACATTAATGTTATTTTAAGTTAGAAATAACAATTTTCCCCAATTGCTGCTGAAGTGCTCCTACCTGACCGAGTATCGTTATGTGTCTGTGTGCCAAATGATCTTTCCAGTCACTGAAATGTCTGCTGACAAACGATGCAGGAAAAAAAAAACCACCTCCGTGTCTGCACTAGAAACTCATGTTTCACTTGCGACTCTAGAACAGACCGGCTATCTGCGCACTGAGGTAAACTTGAAGCGCTACTGTAATGGCGTGAAAACACTGGAAGGACCGCTCATCATGGGCGTGTCCTTATATACTGCACATCCCTTACTGTGAAACCAACTGGAGCCCCTTGTAAAACCCCTTAGAATAAAAATGACAGCTTTCTCCAGCCCCTGCCCCAGTGCCCTTCCACATACTGTCTACAAATATATTTCCCCTAGGAAAGAAAAACAATGTCCCCACATAAAGCCCCAAGTATAAGAAAGGAGTCCCTTATGTGTATGATGAGTACTGTTAAAAATTTCTGAGTCCTTATCCCCAGAAAATCAGGTAGAACTTACCTTGTCTTCTGCCTGGCAGTAAAGGCAGCTCTCAGGCTTGAGAGGTCCTGTCCCTCACATCGTGATCGACCTGAGGAAATAGAAATGCTGAGTGACCAACTATCTCAGACTAAAGGATAAGGGCAGCAAAGAAATTATGGGAGGCGCAGTGAGAATTATGTCCCACAAGTTCCCATTGCTCTAAAGCCACCAAAGCTCTCCTGTAGAAAATTATATGGACTACGGCTACACCCTAGAACAAAGTAGCACACTCTGGCACTACTTAAAAAATAATAAACTCTTGATTGAAGAATCTAATCTAACATCTCATGTTACCTCTTCCTATCACTAACGTAGGCAAAGAGAATGACTGGGGTGGGAGGGAGGGGAGGAGCAATTTAACAGTTCTGCTGTGGTGCTCTTTGCCTCCTCCTGCTGACCAGGAGGTGAATATCCCAGTAGTAATTAAGATGATCTGTGGACTCATCGTGTCTTAAAAAAGAAATTGCATTGTAATAAGTATCCACAGATCTTTTTTTTTTTACTTTTGCTGTCTATTTAACCATTTTCAGGGGTTAAAACAAATAGTTAAGGAAGCCCATTTGATAGTTGCATGCATTGGTGGGTATGTACGATGCCTGTTCATTATTATCTTACTGATGGTTTCCTCCTCAACAGCTGGAAATCTTGTGGCTCTCAAGCAGGAATTTACATGCAACCATTTCAAACAAAGAGCTACAAGTCCCACTTTCTGGCACAGCTTCAAACTCTCATTTCTAGTTAATGATAATGCCTTAAAAACCTCCTCAACTCCTCCATTATGCAGTCTTGGGTTCATATTCTACTACTTAACCCCCATATTTCCTACTCATTAAATCCTGCTGCAAGAAATCTCAAAAATATCTCCTTATTCCTTGTCTTAAGATCAGCCACAACAAGACCCTTTATATGAGCATATTGAATTGTTAACTGAGAGATCACTGACTCTATTTTCTTCAATTTCTTTTATTTTTTCCCCACAAGGTAAGTATGTTTGAAAATATTACTCATTAGGCATGTAGCATTGTTTCATTACGATGCAAATTTGTTAATAAAACACTGATATACGTTTTATTTTTGCAAAATGAATATCCGAATGAATGCACCAGGCAATTAAAACAAAATTAATTAATACTGACGAAATTCTTGAGTATTCATTTGTTTTCCGTCAAATTATTTTAGGGGCTACACTTACGTACCTAAAGTGTGCTGGGGAGCTGCACTAATCCTAACCCTTCTTCACCAATCCCGGAGCCCGCGCTGATCACAACCCTTCTTCACAGATCCCGAAGCTGCGCTAATCCCAACCGTTCTTCACAGATCACGGAGCCGCGCTAATCTCAACCCTTCTTCACAGATCCCGGAGCCGCGCTAATCCCAACCGTTCTTCACAGATCATGGAGCTGCGCTAATCCCAACCCTTCTTCACAGATCCTGGAGCCGCGCTAATCCCAACTGTTCTTCACAGATCACGGAGCCGCATTAATCCCAACCCTTCTTCACAGATCCCAAAACCGCGCTAATCCCAACCTTTCTTCCAGATCATGGAGCAGCGCTAATCCCAACCCTTCTTTACAGATCCCGGAGCCACGCTAATCCCAACCGTTCTTCACAGATCACGGAGCCACGCTAATCCCAACCGTTCTTCACAGATCACGGAGCCGCGCTAATCCCAACCCTTCTTCACAGATCACGGAGCCGCGCTAATCCCAACCCTTCTTCACAGATCCCGGAGCCACGCTAATCCCAACCATTCTTCACAGATCACGGAGCCGTGTTGATCCCAACCCTTCTACACAGATCACGGAGCCGCGCTAATCCCAACCGTTCTTCACAGATCATGGAGCCGCGCTAATCCCAACCATTCTTCACAGATCACAGAGCCGCGCTGATCCCAACCCTTCTTCACAGATCCCAGAGCCGCGCTGATCCCAACCCTTCTTCACAGATCACAGAGCCGCGCTAATCCCAACCCTTCTTCACAGATCACAGAGCCACGCTAATCCCAACCATTCTTCACAGATCACGGAGCCGCGCTGATCCCAACCCTTCTTAACAGATCACAGAGCTGCGCTGATCCCAACCCTTCTTAACAGATCACAGAGCCGCGCTGATCCCACCCATTCTTCACAGATCACGGAGCCGCGCTAATCCCAACCCTTCTTCACAGATCCCAGAGCCGCGCTGATCACAACCCTTCTTCACAGATCACAGAGCCGCGCTAATCCCAACCCTTCTTCACAGATCACGGAGCCACGCTAATCCCAACCATTCTTCACAGATCACAGAGCCGCGCTGATCCCAACCCTTCTTCACAGATCACAGAGCTGTGCTGATCCCAACCCTTCTTAACAGATCACAGAGCCGCGCTGATCCCACCCATTCTTCCCAGATCACGGAGCCTCGCTAATCCCAACCCTTCTTCACAGATCCCGGAGCCGCGCTAATCCCAACTCTTCTTCACGGAGCTGCACTAATAGGAGGTTTAGCACACGTTAAGCCTACTATTATCGTGGCCTGGGGTCTGTGAAGAAGTGTTGGGATTAATATGGCTCTCCGGTGAGCTAGGGGTAAGTATATAACGCTATAGGTGAACTTTTTCCCCAGTAGAAAAGGAAAATGTACATTTGTTTAATGAAAATTAATGTAAATGTTCCACGGATATTCAGTATTCTTTTTTTTTGTTTAAAACTAAATGAATACAGAATAGCACAGCATCCGAATATTAAAAACGCTGTTACTTTTTTCTCTTATAATATAAAATTAAGGAATAATGTCTGCCAATTAGCGACTCCTGAGCCTACCTAGGTATGCTGTTTAACAAATGATACCAAGAGAACGAAAAACACATTAGATAATAGAAGTCAATTTAAAAGTTGTTTAAAATCACATAAGAAAGAAAAATTCTTAGTGAGTTACAACCCAAAATGTTTCTTTTGTGATTCAGATACAGCATACAATTTTAAACAACTTTATAATTTACTTCTATTATCAAATTTTATTTGTTCTTTTGATATCTTTTGTTGAAAAGCATGCGTCTGAAGCACTATACAGCAGCAGTTTTACAAGAATGTTATACATTTACAAGAGCACTAGAGGGCAGCACTATTTCCTGTCATGTGGTGCTCCAGACACCTACATAAGTATCTATTCAACACAGAATATCATGGGAACAACGCACATTTGATAATAGATGTAAAGTGGAAACTAAAATGGTTTGCTCTGTCTGAATCACAAAAGAAAATTTGGGGTTTCATATCCCTTTAACAGATACTAGACAGATTATATCATTATACCAACTAGGCAATTATGTTGCACATGTCCATCAGCATTAAACAGACAGTAAAATTAAAATATAACTTTCATGGTTTAGATAGAATGAACATTACATTACATTATCAAATGTACTTAATTCTCTTGGTATCCTTTGTTGAAAACTAACCCTGAGCAGGTTCATAGGATCTCAGGAGTGTGCATGTGTCTGTAGCATGTCTTTTCCAATTTACTTGTATTATATAATTTGCTTTGTACTCTTATCCTTTGTTGAAAAGCATACAGAGGTAGTCTCAGAAGCAGCAATGCACTACTGAGAGCTAGCTGCTGTTTGGTGGTTGCACATATATGTTTCTTGTCTTTGGATCACCCAATGTGCTCAGCTGTCTCCCAGTAGTGCATTGCGTATCCTTCTAAAGATACCAAGAAAATGAAACAAAATTAAAGGGACATGAAACCCAAATTTTTTTCTTTCATGATTTAGAAAGAGCATACAATTATAAACAACTTTGTAATTTACTTCTATTATCTATTTTGCTTCATTCTGTTGATATTCTTTGCTGAAAAGCATATCTAGATATGCTTAGTAGCTGCTGATTGGTAGCTGCACATAGATGCCTCCTGTGATTGGTTCACCTTGTGCATTGATATTTCTTCATTAAAGTATATCTAAAGAATGAAGCAAATTAGGTAATAGAAGTAAATTGGAATATTGTTTAAAATTATATTCTCTACCTTAATCATGAAAGAAAATGTTTGGGTATAGTGTCCCTTTAATACAATTAAGTAAATTGGAAAGTTGTTTAATGAGTTATGAAGAAATATTCTGTTTCATGTCCCTTTAAATAGATTCCTTTGTCTTTCTGTGGCATTAAACTAAACTTAAAGGGACGCTGAACCCAATTTTTCTCTTTCGTGATTCAGATAGAGCATGCAATTTTAAACAACTTTCGAATTTACTCCTATTATCAATTTTTTCTTTGTTCTCTT
The DNA here is from genome assembly GCF_027579735.1 of Bombina bombina. NCBI lineage: Eukaryota > Metazoa > Chordata > Amphibia > Anura > Bombinatoridae > Bombina > Bombina bombina. Next base: position 55,823,718 of record NC_069506.1, read on the forward strand.
GCTATCTTTATTTGAAAAAGAAAGGCATCTATGCTTTTTTTAGGTTCAGAACTCTGGACAGCAGTTTTTTATTGGTGGATGAATTTATCCACTAATCAGCAAGGACAACCCAGGTTGTTCACCAAAAATGGGCCGGCATCTAAACTTACATTCTTGCATTTCAAATAAAGATGCCAAGAGAATGAAGAAAATTTGATAATAGGAGTAAATTATAGTTGCTTAAAATTTCAAGCTCTATCTGGATCACAAAAGAAAAAAATTGGGTTCAGTGTCCCTTTAATTCACTTTTAACACTTCTTAATGACTGTTTTGTAATATATGGGGGTTTAAAATGAAATGTGGCTTTATTTATATTGAAAATGTAAAGAAGTTGTGTAAAAATGATTAGTTATCTCAGAGATTAAACATATATCAGTTAAATATTTTTAGACTTCAACGCTGCATGACATGTAAAGTGAGATTTTTTTTCTCCCCCTAATGTATCAGGGACATGTGGACACAAAAATAGAAAATAATGGCAACAATTTTTAAAAATAATACAATACACTGAGGTGCCTTTTTTGTTTATACTCTTCAAAATTATTTTAGGGAATGTAACTATGTAAAACAATATTTTTAGATTTATAAGTAACAAAAACTTAAAATGTGGAACCAACAAGAGCATGTTTAACATACTTAAAGGGACATAAAACCCAAATTTATTCTTTCATGATTCAGATAGAGCATACACAGTAATGTTAAACCACTTTCCAATTTACTATACATATTATTTCTAAAAAAAAATTGCTTCATTCTCTTTATCTTCTGCTGAATGAGAAGCAATGCGCTACTGGGAACTAGCTGGACACATTAGGTGAGCCAATGACAAGAGGCATGCAGCCACCAATCAGCTCCCAGTAGTGCATTGCTGTTTCTGAGCCTACCTAGATATGCTTTTAAACAAAGGATAACAAGAGAATTAAGCAAATTAGGTAACAGAAGTAAATTGGAAAGTTGTTTAAAATTGTATTCTCTATCTGAATCATGAAAGAAAAATTTGGGGGGTTAATGGGACATAATTTAGCCTGTAGTCTTGCAACAAATGAAAAATATTTCAGAATACATTAACACTTTATTTGCTGTGATACCCTGCCACATTCTCCTTGCAACTTGCCTTACTCAAAAGAGCCAACCTAAATATCGCCTAGATTTAGAGTTCTGCGTTAGGGTTAAAAAGCAGCATTAAGGGGTCCTAACGCTGCTTTTTAACGCCCGCTGGTATTTAGAGTCAGGCAGGAAAGGGTCTACCGCTCACTTTCTTTCCGTGACTCGAGGCTACCGCAAATCCCCTTACGTCAATTGCGTATCCTATCTTTTCTATGGGATTTACCTAACCCTGGTATTTGGAGTCTTGGAAGAAGTGAGTGGTAGAGCCTCTACCGACAAGACCCCAACCGCAAAAAAAAATCAGTAGTTAGGAGTTTTATGGGCTAACGCTGGAACATAAAGCTCTTAACTACTGTGCTATAAAGTACACTAACACCCATAAACTACCTAAGAACCCCTAAACCGAGGCCCCCCACATCGCAAACACTATAATTAAATTTTTTAACCCCTAATCTTCCGACCGGACATCACCGCCACCTACATTATCCCTATGAACCACTAATCTGCTGCCCCTAACATCATCCGACACCTATATTATATTTATTACCCCCTAATCTGCCCCCCCCCCAACGTCGCCGCCACCTACCTACACTTATTAACCCCTAATCTGCCGACCGGACATCGCCGCCACAATAATAAATGTATTAATCCCTAAACCGCCACACTCCCGCCTCACAAACACTATAATAAATTTTATTAACCCCTAATCTGCCCTCCCTAACATCGCCACCACCTACCTACAATTATTAACCCCTAATCTCCCGCCCCCAACATCGCCGCTACTATAATTAATTTATTAACCCCTAAACCTAAGTCTAACCCTAACCCTAAAACCCCCTAACTTAAATATAATTTAAATAAAACGAAATAAATTTACTATCATTAAATAAATTATTCCTATTTAAAACTAAATACTTACCTATAAATAAACCCTAATATAGCTACAATATAACTAATAGTTACATTGTAGCTATTTTAGGATTTATATTTATTTTACAGGCAACTTTGTATTTATTTTAACTAGGTACAATAGCTATGAAATAGTTAATAACTATTTAATAGCTACCTAGTTAAAATAATTACAAAATTACCTGTAAAATAAATCCTAACCTAAGTTACAAATACACCTAACACTACACTATCAATAAATTAATTAAATTAATTACCTACAATTATGTAAACTAAAATACAATTAAATAAACTAAACTATAATACAAAAAAAAACCCACTAAATTACAGAAAATAAAAAAAAATTACAATAAGTTTAAACTAATTACACCTAATCTAAGCCCCCTAATAAAATAAAAAAGCCCACCAAAATAATAAAATGCCCTAACCTATTGCCCCAAAGTAATCAGCTCTTTTATCTGTAAATAAAAATACAATACCCCCCCAACAATACAACCCACCACCCACATACCCCTACTCTAAAACCCACACAAACCCCTCTTAAAAAAAAACTAACACTAACCCCCTGAAGATCTCCCTACCTTGAATCGTCTTCACTCAGCCAAGCCAAATTCTTCATCCAAGTGGGGCAGAAGAGGTCCTCCATCCGGTTGAAGTTTTCATCCAAGTGGGGCAGAAGAGGTCTTCCATCCAATTGAAGTTTTCATCCAAGTGGCATCTTCTATCTTCATCCATTTGGCGCGGAGCGGGTCCATCTTCAAGACATCCAACGCGGAGCATCCTCTTCTTTCTGACGACTAACGATGAATGAAAGTTCCTTTAAATGACTTCATCCAAGATGGCGTCCCTCGAATTCCGATTGGCTGATAGGATTCTATCAGCCAATCGGAATTAAGGTAGGAAAAATCTGATTGGCTGATGCAATCAGCCAATCAGATTGAAGTTCAATCCGATTGGCTGATCCAATCAGCCAATCGGATTGACCTCGCATTCTATTGGCTGTTCCGATTGAACTTCAATCTGATTGGCTGGTTGCATCAGCCAATCAGATTTTTCCTACCTTAATTCTGATTGGCTGATAGAATCCTATCAGCCAATCGGAATTTGAGGGACACCATCTTGGATGACATCATTTAAAGGAACCTTCATTCATCGTTAGTCGTCGGAAAGAAGAGGATGCTCCGCGTCGGATGTCTTGAAGATGGATCCGCTCTGCGTCGGATGGATGAAGATAGAAGATGCCGCTTGGATGAAAACTTCAATCGGATGGAAGACCTCTTCTGCCCCGCTTGGATGAAGGCTTCAACCGGATGGAGGACCTCTTCTGCCCCGCTTGGATGAAGAATTTGGCTCGGCTGAGTGAAGACGACTCAAGGTAGGGAGATCTTCAGGGGGTTAGTGTTAGGTTTTTTAAGGGGGGTTTGGGTGGGTTTTAGAGTAGGGGTATGTGGGTTGTGGGTTGGAATGTTGGGGGGGTATTGTATTTTTATTTACAGGTAAAAGAGCTGATTACTTTGGGACAATGCCCCGCAAAAAGCCCTTTTAAGGGCTGGTAAAAGAGCTGATTACTTTGTAATTTAGGATAGGGTAGGGCATTTTATTATTTTGGTGGGCTTTTTTATTTTATTAGGGGGCTTAGATTAGGTGTAATTAGTTTAAACTTATTGTAATTTTTTTTTAATTTTCTGTAATTTAGTGTTTTGTTTTTTTTGTAATATAGTTTAGTTTATTTAACTGTATTTTAGTTTAGATTATTGTAGGTAATTTATTTAATTAATTTATTGATAGTGTAGTGCTAGGTGTATTTGTAACTTAGGTTAGGATTTATTTTACAGGTAATTTTGTAATTATTTTAACTAGGTAGCTATTAAATAGTTATTAACTATTTAATAGCTAATGTGCCTAGTTAAAATAAATACAAAGTTGTCTGTAAAATAAATATAAATCCTAAAATAGCTGTAACTATTAGTTATATTGTAGCTATATTAGGGTTTATTTTATTGGTAAGTATTTAGTTTTAAATAGGAATAATTTATTTAATGATAGTAAATTTATTTCGTTTTATTTAAATTATATTTAACTTAGGGGGGTGTTAGGGTTAGGGTTAGACTTAGGTTTAGGGGTTAATAACTTTATTATAGTAGCGGCGATGTTGGGGACGGGAGATTAGAGGTTAATAATTGAAGGTAGGTGGCGGCTATGTTAGGGAGGACAGATTAGGGGTTAATAAAATGTATTATAGTGTTTGCGAGGTGGGAGTGCGGAGGTTTAGGGGTTAATACATTTATTATAGTGGCGGCGATGTCCGTTCGGCAGATTAGGGGTTAATAAGTGTAGGTAGGTGGTGGCGACATTGGGGGGGCAGATTAGGGGTTATAATTGTAAGATTAGGGGTGTTTAGACTCTGGGTTCATGTTAGGGTGTTAGGTGTAGAGAGTGTTTCCCCATAGGAAACAATGGGGCTGTGTTAGGAGCTGAACGCTGCTTTTTTTGCAGGTGTTAGGTTTTTATTCAGCCAGCTCAGCCCCATTGTTTCCTATGGGGATATCGTGCATGAGCACGTTTTTCCAGCTTACCGCTACCATAAGCAACGCTGGTATTGAGAGTTGAAGTGGAGCTAAATTTGGCTCAACGCTCACTTTTCTGAGGCTAACGCAGCCATTTAGAAAATTCGTAATACCAGTGTTGTCTTAAGGGTGCGCTGGAATAAAAAAGGCTTGTTAGCACCACGGGTCTTTACCGACAAAACTCTAAATCTAGGCGTTTATTTCTGTAGTAACTAATGCTTGGTCACTGCCAATTTGTTTTTTCAAAACTTGCATGGTTTTGCAGTACCTTGTAACCTCTGCTAGGGACATATGTAGCTGAGTTAAGCTTGAAAACTCTGCAGTGTGCACTTCAAGCTCTGAGAATTAGAAAACCCATACATTTTAGAGTTAAATCACAGTCAAAGGAGGCAACATAAATATACAGAAAATTCAGTAACATTTGCCGTCCTTCTCATTCAAATTAATGCTCCTTTACTGCAGGTGAAAAAGTATCGCCTGTAATTTTATACTTAGCTGTAGCGTGCTGAGGGAACCGAACTAATCATGATCCTTCTTCACAGAGCTTAGCATGGCGGTTCCCAGAGCCTGCGTTAAAGGACTTTCTCCTTTAGCACACGCTCTGGGATCTGCTGCGTTAAGCCACTTAGTAGCCTGTGCTCTGTGAAGAAAGGCTGAGATTAGTGAGGCTCCCACAGCACGCTATAAGTAAGTATTTCACCTTTTAAAGCTAATTTAAAGGGATATAAAACCCAATTTTTTTTTCTTTCATGATTCAGATAGAGCATGCAATTTTAACAACTTTCTAATTTACTCCTATTATCATTCTTTCTTCGTTCTCTTGGTATCTTTATTTGAAAAAGCAGGAATGTAAGCTTAGGAGCCAGACCTGGGGCGCGATCCGATATAGATTGCAGTTTGCGGCGCAAGCAAGGGAACCCACGTCGCCCGCAGTTTCAGCTCGCAACTCGAGCCATCCAATATGCGGTGCCGTCACTTGCTAAAGTGGCGCAAGTCTCACAAACCAGCGATGTCCAGAAATCTGCGTAAGTACAGATTTTTGGAGTCGCCAGTGACTTGCGCCACGTTAGAAACTGCCGGCGCCTATAAAACCTGACTAAAGTCTAAATCACCCGCACTGTCTAACACGCCTCCCTAACATAGCCCGACACGTCTAACCCTCTATCCGCTATCCCCCCTCACTATCCTAACAATAAAAAAGCTATTAACCCCTAAACCGACGCTCCCGTACCCCGCCGCAACCTAATAAAGTTATTAACCCCTAAACCGTCGCTCCCGTACCCCGCCGCCAGCTATATTATATCTATAACCCCCTAAAGTGAGCCCCTAACACCGCCGCCATCTATCTTAAAATTATTAACCCCTAATACCACCGCCATCTCTATTAAAATGATTAACCCCTAATTTAATCTACCTACCCCGCCGCCAGCTATATTATCTATATTAACCCTAAGTATATTATAGTTAATATAGGTATTACATTATATATATTAACTATATTAACCCTAATTATATTAGGGTTAATATAGTTAATATAGTTACTATAGTATTTATATTAACTATATTAACTCTATCTAACCCTAACACCCCTAACTAAATTTATATTAAATTAATCTAATTCATTTATAAACTAAAATATTCCTATTTAAATCTAAATACTTACCTATAAAATAAACCCTAAGATAGCTACAATATAATTAATAATTACATTGTAGCTATGTTAGGGTTAATATTTATTTTACAGGTAAATTGTTAATTATTTTAACTAGCTATAATAGCTATTAAATAGTTATTAACTATTTAATATCTACCTAGTTAAAATAATTACCCAATTACCTGTAAAATACATCCTAACCTAAGTTACAAATACACCTACACTATCAATAAATTAAATAAACTACAAACATCTATCTAAAAATACAATTAAATTAACTAAACTAAATTACAAAAAAAAAAAACACTAAATTACAAAAAATAAAAAAAAGATTACAAGATTTTTAAGCTAATTACACCTATTCTAAGCCCCCTAAGAAAATAATAAACCCCCAAAATAAAAAAAATTCCCTGCCCTATTCTAAATTAAAAAAAGTTCAAAGCTCTTTACCTTACCAGCCCTTAAAAGGGCCTTTTGTGGGGCATGCCCCAAAGAATTCAGCTCTTTTGCATACAAATACAATACCCCCCCCATTACAACCCACCACCCACATACCCCTATTCTAAAACCACCCAAACCCCCCTTAAAAAGCCTAACACTACCCCCCTGAAGATCTCCCTACCTTGTCTTCACCACACCGGGCCGAACTCCTGATCCGATCCGGGCGATGTCTTGCTCCAAGCGGCAAAGAAGAATTCTTCCTCCGGCGATGTCTTCCTCCAAGCAGCAAAGAAGAATTCTTCCTCCGGCGATGTCTTCCTCCAAGCGGCAAAGAAGAATTCTTCCTCCGGCGACGTCTTCCTCCAAGTGGCAGCAAAGTCTTCATTCTTCCGGCGGCATCTTCAATCTTCTTTCTTCGCTCCGCCGCCGCGGAGCATCCATCCCGGCCGACGACTGAACGACGAATGAGGTACCTTTAAATGACGTCATCCAAGATGGCGTCCCCCGAATTCCGATTGGCTGATAGGATTCTATCAGCCAATCGGAATTAAGTTAGAAAAATCTGATTGGCTGATTGAATCAGCCAATCAGATTCAAGTTCAATCCGATTGGCTGATCCAATCAGCCAATCAGATTGAGCTCGCATTCTATTGGCTGATCGGAACAGCCAATAGAATGCGAGCTCAATCTGATTGGTGTATTTGTAACTTAGGTTAGGATTTATTTTACAGGTAATTGGGTAATTATTTTAACTAGGTAGATATTAAATAGTTAATAACTATTTAATAGCTATTATACCTAGTTAAAATAATTAACAATTTACCTGTAAAATAAATATTAACCCTAACATAGCTACAATGTAATTATTAATTATATTGTAGCTATCTTAGGGTTTATTTTATAGGTAAGTATTTAGATTTAAATAGGAATATTTTAGTTTATAAACGAATTAGATTAATTTAATATAAATTTAGTTAGGGGTGTTAATAGAGTTAATATAGTTAATATAAATACTATAGTAACTATATTAACTATATTAACCCTAATATAATTAGGGTTAATATAGTTAATATATATAATGTAATACCTATATTAACTATAATATACTTAGGGTTAATATAGATAATATAGCTGGCGGCGGGGTAGGTAGATTAAATTAGGGGTTAATCATTTTAATAGAGATGGCGGCAGTGTAAGGGGCTTACATTAGGGGTTAATAATATTAATATAGCTGGCGGCGGTATAGGGGGATTAGATTAGGGGTTAATAATTTTTATATAGGTGGCGGCGGTGTAAGGGGTCAGATTAGGGGATAGATAAGGTAGATGACAGCGGTGTAAGGGGTTCTAATTAGGGGATAGATAAGGTAGATGGCGGCGGTTTTAGGGGCTCACAGTAGGGGGTTAGTTTATGTAGATGGCGGCGGGGTCCGGGAGCAGCGGTTTAGGGTTTAATAACTTTATTAGGGATTTCGGGGGGGGGGTCACGGTTGACAGGTAGATAGACATTGCGCATGCGTTAGGTGTTAGGTTTATTTTAGAAGATTGCGGTTGACAGGGAGATAGACTGCGCATGCGTTAGGTGTTAGGTTTATTTTAGAAGATCGCGGTTGACAGGGAGATAGACATTGCGCATGCGTTAGGTGTTAGGTTTATTTTAGCAGCCAGTTTAGGGAGTTACGGGGCTCCAATAGTCAGCGTAAGGCTTCTTACGGCTGCTTTTTGTGGCGAGGTGAAAATGGAGTAACTTTTCTCCATTTTCGCCACGTAAGTCCTTACGCTGCATATTGGATACCAAACTGCGCTGGTTTGGTATACCTGCCTATAGCCCAAAAAACTATGGGCGACGGCAGAAATATACACGCGTAACTTCTAGGTTACGCCGTATATGTGATACCAAACCAGCGTAAATATTGGCGTCGCCGGCTTTTGCGGGCGACGATTTTTATCGGATCGACCCCCATTTTTGTATCCACCAATCAGCAAGCACTACCCAGGTGCTAAACCAAAAATTGGCTGGCTCCTAAGCCAAATAAAGATACCAAGAGAACGGAAAAAAATTTAATAGGAGTAAATTAGAAAATTGCTTAAAATGGGTGGCTCTATCTGAATCATGAAAGATAAAAATTGGGTTTCATATCCCTTTAAACTAAACAAATGTATAGAAATGAATTTCATTAGTATATATTTGTTTACTTTAAATTAGTTGTGCATTTGTTCAGATATTTGTTTTTTGGAATAAAAAATGAATATCCGTATTTTCATTAAAGGGATACTAAACCCATTTTTTTTCTTTTATGATTCAGATAGGGCATGCAATTTTAAGCAGCTTTCTAATTTACTCCTATTATCAATTTTTCTTTCTCTTGTTATCTTTATTTAAAAGGCAGGAATGTAAAGCTTAGCAGCGGGTCCATTTTAGGTTCAGCACCCTGAATAGCACTTCCTTATTGGTGACTACATTTAGCCACCAATAAGCAAGTGTAACCCAATTTCTGAACCAAAAATGGGCCGACTACTAAGCCTTACATTCCTGCTTTTTAAATAAAGATAGCAAGAGAACGAAGAAAAATTGATAATAGGAGTAAATTAGAAAGTTGCTTAAAATTACATGCTCTATCTGAATCATTAAAGAAAAAATTTGGATTCAGTATTCCTTTAAGAATATACATTCGTAACATAACAAAAGCACATGTCTAATTTTAATACTGGACTGTTGTCAGCCTAGGAAGACAAATAAGTTAATATTTTTAGTCAAAATGTCAGCAAAAAAAGAGCAAGGCATTCATTCTTAGTCAGCAATATTTTTATTTCCCAAAAGTACATAGACATCCTGACTTATGAAAATACACTTTGCGTTTTATTCCAAAATAAATCCATCATAGAAATCTTCTCCTCCTCTTAGTGGCATGTCAATAGCCTGCAGAACTGAAGATCTGAATTGCATGTCCACCAAAAATGTACATTTCACTGCAGAGGTTTGGAGTAGAAATTGACCAATGCCAGAATTTTTATATCTGAATCTACAATGCTGTGCATTTATTTAGGCCATCATTTGTTATGAATGTGCCAAACATTTGCCAACCCCTAGTTCACAGAGTTCTAGGGGTAGTTTTATCAAATGTCGGGCTGTAGCAAATCATGTCCGCTCGACATCGCTGTCAGCATTTATCATTGCACAAGCATTTCTTGTGAAATGCTTGTGCAATGCCGCCCCCTGCACATTCGAGGCCAATCATCCCGCTAGGAGGGGGTGTCAATCATCCCGATCGTATCTGATCAGGAAGATTGCAGTCCGCCACCTCAGAGGTTGCGGACAGGTTAAGGAGCAGCGGTTTTAAGGCTTGAGCGGAATGAGCAGCATACGCCGCTTAATAAATCGGCCCCCTAGTATTATACGTTCATTCATTTATATCATACCAAGGTGTGCAATGCTACATAAAAACGTTATCCTCACCACTAATTGTTTTGAGATCCTGGCAATGTGCCATATTTTATTGTATCCTGTGTGAGAATGAATTGGATATGATACTTGCTTAAAGGGACATTAAACACTTTGAGATGGTAATATAAAATGATAAATTGTATATATAAAACAGCTCTGCAATATACTTTCATTATTTATTTTGTCCTCTTTGCCTGTAATTCCATTCTGAAATTGTGAGCTTTTCAGTTCATGTTAGAAATGCAAGTGCAGAACACTGTTAAATCCAGCACAACCATTGGCTGCACACTCTAATGACCTATTTATAACTGCCCCTAATTGGCCACAGCAGAGAAGGTAACACAAGTTACAACATGGCAGCTCCCAGTGTTTTATAGACACTAAAACTTTACACTTATGTTGTCACTTTTTAAACAACTAATGAAACTTTAAAAAATACATCTACATGTTACTCATGGACTAATCTTTTCTTTGAATGCATCATTCTATCTAGCATGTATTTAGTGTTTAATGTCCCTTTAATGAATATCAAATATGGAAGCTTGTTCTGTCACAAGAAACATGCTAGCCAGACATTCTTATTTTGTGCCATTTTGTTTTAGGGACTTTACACAGTATAATTTATGTTTGATTATTTTTAGCCTTAGACAGACATCATTTTTAGGAATTTTCTAAAACAGCATTTACTTGCCGTGATGACATATGTTTGATGTGGTTATTTTATCCCTGAAATAATCACAATAGCCATTTTTTTTTTAAAGTAAACTGTTTAAAATACCAGGCCTGTTTCATGTAAGAAATCTCTTCCCCATAGACCTTAGAATATATTAGGCCACATCCTAGTGAATTGGGCATAACATTAGGAAAAAAACAGTAACCAGTCTCCTATCTCTCCTCCTCCTGCTGTAGATGGCTAATCCTGGACAGAAAAACAAAGCACACATTGGAGAATTTGGCAAAGTATTCTACATTCTTTCCTTGGGATAAATTCTCTGTAATTGATTCTTAGTTATTGGTGTTGCTCAAATTGGGGTTATGATAGCTAGAGTGCCCCTGTAGAAATTGGAATGATTTGTTGTCAAAATATATGTGTATGTATTCATTGTATCCCAACATACTGTTGCTAGAGCTAGATAAAGGGGAAATTTATCAAAGTGCGAGAGGACATGATACGATGTAGGGTATCATGCCCGCTGCACACCGATAATTGCCGACAGCATATGCTGTCTGCATTTATCTTTACACAAGCAATTCACCAGAACTGCTTGTGCAATACCGCCCCCTGCAGATTTGTGGCCAATCTGCCGCTAGCAAGGGGTGTCAATCAACCCGATCGTTTTCGATCGGGTTGATTTCTGTCCGCTGCCTCAGAGCAGACGGACAAGTTATGGCGCAGTGGTCTCACCGGAAACAAGGGGCATCAAGCTCCATTTGGAGCTTGATAATTCAGCACCATTGTTTTGTTGTATATAGAATCATGCAGTTTAATCTAAAGATTAGCAGGTAGGGTAAAATAATAAGAACAGTTCAGAGTATCGTCCTCCTATGTAGGTGCGCTCAGGAAGCAAACGATGATGGTGGTCGACGGTTTCCAAAGTGGAGAAACCAGGCGGCTCTTCCGATAATAGACAAGGTAAGTGATATCTGTAGCAAAGGAAAGAAGGCGCCAAATAGGGTGATATCGCTACGAACAAATAAGATGGCAAAGTGATATAGGTTATTACTCACAAGCCGGGCGGCACTGGATTGTGCCTTCACAAGCAGACCGGGACTTCAGCGTCGCCCGGAAGACCAACCAAGGCAATACCCAATCGAAGGTCAGGAACACGCTACCAACAGCCAATCAGGACCCAAAGTGGTAACACACCTTCCTTTCGAAATCTCCGGGTCTCTGCACTCTCAGCTGGGAATAGATAGTACACCACAGATGCCGGGAAACTCCTCCGATTCCTATGTTTCAACTCTCTGCTGTTTCAGTCTCGGGATGGCTTCTCCTGCACCGTCTGCCTTAGATCTGTGAAGCAGCATCTGTTTTCCTACACACACGAACCAGCCAGCCTGCTTGTGAAGGCACAACCCAGTGCCGCCCAGCTTGTGAGTAATAACCTATATCACTTTGCCATCTTATTTGTTCGTAGCGATATCACCCTATTTGGCGCCTTCTTTCCTTTGCTAAAATAATATGATCAGTAACTCCCTAGATTTTAGAATTCACCAAGTCCTGACATATGGGGTTTTTATATCTATCTAGAGGCCACATGGTCAACAAGAAACACAAAAGTGTAGACTAAGCTTGTGCATTCGCTTCGTTACAAATGGGAATTTGTAATAAACATACGGCTATTCATTTCGTTTTCACAAAATAAATATCTGAACAAATGCACCAACTAAATTTAAAGAAAATGAAGAAATACTGATGAAATTAGTCAGTATTCATTTGCTTCCTTTAAATTACTTTTAGCGTTTAAATACTTACCTCAAGTGCAAGATTAGTGCGGCTCTCCAGCGCACTAGAGGTAAGTAAACTGTATAACACTATGGGGCCTATCTATCAAGCTCCGAAAGGAGCTTGACGGCCCGCGTTTCTGGCGAGTCTTCAGACAGGCGGGCAGGAATCGCCACAATTCAACCCGATCGAGTACAATCGGGTTGATTGACACCTCCCTGCTGGCGGACGATTGGCCGCGAGTCAGCAGGGGGCGGCGTTGCACCAGCAGCTCTTGTGAGCTGCTGGTGCAATGCTGAATACGGAGAGCGTATTGCTCTCCGTATTCAGCGAGGTCTGGCGGACCTGATCCGCACTGTCGGATCAGGTCCGCCAGACCTTGATAAAGAGAGGCCCATATGTGAACTTTTTCACCTGTAACAAAAGGACATTTACATTTGTTTATTGAAAATGAATCTAATTATTCCATTATTTTCAGTATTTATTTAGTTTAAAACAAAAATGAATAGTGCAGTAGAGGAATATTCTGAAAAACAAGTTTTTCTGAATATATTCATTCAGAAAGATTTGGACGAAACGTATTATTGGCTGCTGCACAAGTCTAGCTGCACAAGTCTAGCTGTAGACCGAAGACAACATGGAGTTACAATATTAAAGGAAGTGCTATAAATTAGTATTTTAAATCCACTTACACAAATATGAAACAAATATAAGAAGCTTACTTGATAGGTAATACAATATTTAAAGGGACAGTCTACACCTTAGTCATCTTAAAGTCTTAACATAGAATAAGCTGCAAGTATCCTCCTGCACCCTTTCTGTATCATGCAACAGGAACAGTAAAAAAAGTAATTTTAAAATGAATATTGTTTCTGGCCACTTAGAAATGGCTGCCAAGCCCACTGATGACATCATGATCTGGGCTGCATCTATGCACTCTGCTGAATAGCATTGAGAATCTGTTGAATTCAACTAGTGAGCCTTTTGTGATTGGATGCAAGATGCAGCCCGGATCATGATGTCATCAGTGGGCTGGGTTTGGCAGCCATTTCAAAGTGACCATAAACAATAGTCATTTTAAAATAACTTTTTTACCATTCCTACTGCATGATATAGAAAAGGTGCAGGAGACTATTTGCTGGCTGCTTAATCTAAGGTAAGACTTTAGGATGACCCTTTAAAATAAGGGATTCATTAACCCATATCTATCAGAAAATTGCCTTGATGTGTGTGTTAATTAATTTGCTAGCTATGAAGCTTACAGGAAAAAGTGATAGCAGGGAAAATTAGACTGATATAAAAGGAGATAGGAGTTAAGAAAAAAAGGTGCAGTCCATTCCATTGTAAGGATGACCAAATGTTAAAAATAACAAATGTTGACCTGATTTGTTCACTCTAAAGAATGACAAATATCTGCAGAACGTTCAATATTCGTGCTTCGCAAACAAATGTTAGCTTTCTTTTTATTAGATGTAACATTTGAATATCCAGTTCAGTCTTGAAATATTTTAATATTGGAATTTGAATGTTAATTCTCACAGGTTTTAAAGGGACATAATATCCCTATACTAAAGAACTTAGAGTGATGCATCATAACTGTAATAAGTTGACTACATAATATATCACCTGATCATCTCTAAGTAAAAAAAGGAATATCTTATCTAAAAATGTATTTAGCTCCCAAGAGTCTGTGAGCATATATATATATATATATATATATATTCTTAAAATACTGTCAACATGGTTAAAAAAAAACAAAAAAAAAAAAAAACAACAGCAACCAATTAGCATCATCAGTGCTTAGTTTACACTTTGCTTTACTGTGATCTCCTGAGATTTTACTTAAATCTCGTAAGATTTCATAGTAAACTTCCTTAAACTGAGGAGGCAAACATATAACTGCACCTGCCAATTGCATGGCCCCTTGCTTGTCCCAGGACAAGCATCCTGATTGGCTGCTTAAATTCCGTTTACAATGGGATGCGGCTATTGAGGACATTTTTAGGTAAAATATCTTCCTTTTTTTTATTTAGATATGTGTTCAGGTGATATTTTCTAGTCAGCTTTTTTACAGATACACTGCATTACTTTCAAGTATTTCAATATTTGGGTAGCATGTACTTTTAATATAGGACAAAAGGCATTCATATTATTTATCTATAACATTTGAATGTAACATTTGATATTTAAATATTAACATTTGTTTTATAGAAATAATCACGAGCACGATCGTAAATTCCTATCAGTCAAATTAGGTTGAACAAAGAATACCAAGAGAACAAAGTAATTTGATAAAATAAGTAAATTGTAAAGTTCTTTACAATTGCATGTTCTTTCTAAATAAGGTAACTTTTATTTTAACTTTACTTTAAATATGTTGTGTGATTTCTCTCCATGCTATCGAGCTTGTGCTCAACATGGTCCTGATCTTTCTACTGTCATCTGCATGATAGAAAAAAAAGTCAGAATCATCAGTGCTGAGTTCACAATTTGCTTTAATTTAAACTCATGGGACTTCACCATAATGTCACAAGATTTTATAGTGAACTTCCTTACACTGAGGAGGGAAATAACGTGACTGTGCACATGCCAGATGTACCAGTGGTGGATATAATGAACAGGGCCCTGGTGTTCATCATCTGTGTGAGACAGGAATCAGTCTCAGAATTGTGATGTCATCACTTATTACTTAAAGGGCCTCTGTTCAGTATGCTTTGCCTTTGCGTTGTCTCAGACCTGTTTGTGAGAGTTCCTGTGTATTACCTGGCTGCCTGACGTCCTTCCTGGTTCCTGATCCCTGGCTTGTTCCTGACTCTGCTGTTTTCCTTGTTCCTGATTCCGGCTCGTCTGACTATTCGCTTTGGTTCCTGACTCGGCTCGTCTGACTACCAGCTCTGGTTTTGACTCCTGGCTTGTTATTTGACTTGTGGACTTTTTATTATTTTTTTGTTATTAATAAAGGTGTGATTATTTTTGCACTTCTCGTCTCAGTCTGATTCCTGGCACCCTGACAGGGATGTGGCGAATTGGGGTTAATGGTGTAGAAGGGTTAAAAGAGAAGGGGATGTAGCGAGTTAGGGATTATTAGAATAGGTGGCTGATTGGGATGGGGTTAATGCGCAAGTATAGGTGTAAAAGATTTTAAATTTTCTGCTCCATTGAAGTCAATAGGGTTATTATGACATTTAATGATTTTTGCGAACGTCAGGTTTTGGGTTTTACTTTCAACTTGTAATAGCAATTTTACAACAACACTTGCTATGGGCCACTGTCCGCCCCTGAGATGCACACTTTCTTGTAAGTCCAAGGACACGCATCCAGATTGGATGCTTTAAGTCTCTTTACGATGGGATGTGGCTACTGAGGAATTTTTTTATTTACAAATATTCATGTGATATTTATTTTTCTGGTCAGTTTTTTTTTTATAAATATTCTGCTTTACTTTGAAGTGATTCAGAATTTGTATTTGGGTAACATGTCCCTTTAATACATATTAAATAGTGGATAAAAAAGAAATATGTTTTCCATAAATATAATGTAAAATTATAGTCAGCTTTTAAGTTTTACAGAATATATCAGTATTTTTATGTATTGGCTTTGCAGCACAGCTTAGGTGACCGTAGGAGGGCTGCTATTACGAGACTCTTTATAATCAGTGCCGTGTCCGCTATTGTTTAGTTTTTTTATGTATTAGACTATAACAGTTCCTCATTCTGGAGATAGATAAAGCAGTTTATTCCTCTAAATGGTGCCCCATACTGTATTTAACAGGCTATAATCTTGCATCATATATTGTTGCAACATAAATCTCACATATTTTTTGTAACATGAGTATTACATTTACATTTAACTTGTGCTATAAAAATAAAAAAGACAGCACATTTATAGTAATAGGAATATTATAAAGTTTAACTTGTTGTTTTGATAGCTTCTTACATTAACCCCTTAATGACAGAAGAGTATGACGTCCATCATTAACCCCCAAAGGATGACCTGTATTGTGTCTGTTTGCTGTAGCACAGATATCACTGGCTACTTATATATGCTTCAGCAATAAGGCAGCAAAGAAATAGCACTAGGAGGGCCACCCAAGGCAAGCGATCGCAGGGTCAGAGTGTCTCAGTGATTGCATATCTGAGAGCGGGGTGCCTCCATTAGATGAGTTTGACTGTGTATATAGGGACTGAAACAACCAGTCACAGTGATTGCATAATTAAATGGATCCCAGCTACTGGTATGCTTCAATGTCGGAGCAGAACTGTTGCAGCAGGTGCAGTGGCACCAGGGTCAGTGCTGGGGGGGGGGGCATATAGCAGCCAGTCTATAAATAGGCTTGTCTATTGCTTAATATGTAGTTACCTTCTTGGGGGGCAAAAACATTTTTGTACCAAGGTCCTATGTTGAGTAGGTCTGCTACTGCTGCAATGCATGCTGGTATCAGGCCCAATAAAGTGCCCCTGTGGTCATGTGATCCTTGGGACATCCAGTCACATAAATCACAAATTATTGTTTATAAAATAGAGCCTAGATACTGCTACACTAATTATGTAGACATGATTACAAAGAAACTGCAAAAAAAAGCCCCCTCCCCATTTGACAGCATAAAATTCCTATTTATTTTATATAAAGGATGTCACGAGAAAGCCCTGTTCGTCTATTTAAAAACAAACCTCTGATGAAGCCGATTGGTCAGCGAAATGCATAAGGTCAGGTACCCTTGATACCGGCAACTGAGACGCAATGTTGACGCAATGATCGTCCAGTCCCCTGTCAAACAAACTTAACAAATCGTCTGAAACAGTGAAGTACTTTAAGTTATTGCCAATGGAGGGGTAGATTATGAGTGGAGTGCAATATTGTGCTTACGTGAGTACAATATTTCCTCGACTCAGTAATACCAACGCACATTTATTACAAGTGAGGCACAATGTGAATGGGACCTTGCATTTGCATAGCCTGGAAGCACGCTTCCATAGTCTCATTTTCATGCCGTCAGACACGTCAATCCACCTAGCGCAGCGCAGGGGGCAAATCACGCAGAATTGAGCAGCAATATATAAATATATATGTATATAAGCACATGTACACTCACCGGCCACTTTATTAGGTACACCTTGCTAGTACTGGGTTGGACCCCCTTTTGCCTTCAGAACTGCCTTAATTATTTGTGGCATAGATTCAGCAAGGTGTTGGAAACATTCCTCACAGATTTTGGTCCATATTGACATGATAGCATCACGTAGTTGCTGCAGATTTGTTAAGTGCACATCCATGATACAAATCTCCCGTTCCACGACACATAGCAAAGGGGCTCTATTGGATTGAGATCTGGTGACTGTGGCGGACGTTGGAGTACAGTCAACTCATTCTCATGTTCAAGAAACCATTTTGAAATGATTTGAGCTTTGTGACATGGTGCATTATCCTGCTGGAAGTAGCCATCAGAAGATGGGTACACTGTATTCATAAAGGGATGGACATGGTCAGCAACAATTCTCAGGTAGGCCGTGGTGTTTATATGATGCCCAATTGGTACTAAGGGGCCCAAAGTGTGCCAAGAAAATATCCCCCACACCATTACACCACAACGACCAGCCTGAACCATTGATACAAGGCAGGATTGATCCATGCTTTTATGTTGCTTACATCAAATTCTGACCCTACCATCTGAATGTCGAAGCTGAAATCGAGACACATCAGACCAGGCAACATTTTTCCTATCTTCTGTTGTCCAATTCTGGTGAGCCTGTGTGAATTGTAGCCTCAGCTTCATGTTCTTAGCTGACAGTGGCCACCGGTGTGGTCTTCTTCTGCTGTAGCCCATATGCTTCAAGGTTCAACGTGTTGTGCGTTCAGAGATGGTGTTCTGCATACCTTGGTTGTAACAAGTGGTTATTTGAGCTACTGTTGCCTTTCTATCATCTCGAACCAGTCTGCCCATTCTCCTCTGACCTCTCACATCAACAATGCATTGTTGTCCACACAACTGCCGCTCACTGGATATTTTCTCTTTTTTTTGGACCATTCTCTGTAAACCCTAGAGATTTTTGTAAGTGAAAATACCAGTATATCAGCAGTTTTTTAAATACTCAGACCAGCCCATCTGGCACAAACAACCATGCCACATTCAAAGTCACTTAAATCCCCTTTCTTCCCCATTCTGATGCTCGGTTTGAACTTCAGAAAGTCCTCTTCACCACGTCTAGATGCCTAAGTGAATTGAGTTGCTGCCATGTGATTGACTGATTAGAAATTTGTGTTACCAAGCAATTTAACAGGTGTACCTAATAAAGGGGCCGGTGAGTGTAAATACATATCTATTTAGAGTGAAAACACAGTCCCCCATTCACCTCAATGTAAAGGCACTTTTTTTTAAACACCCCACATCCGCTCACTTTAACCCTTTATAACTGCTTTGTGCAGTTTTAAAAAAAAATAATAATCATATTTATTTCATATTGTACAGTTCTATCCTCTTTATTTGGGGGGCATTTGGGGCACATTTTTTTCATCAACCAGGTCTGACCTCTGGTTAATTGCACTAAGTGCAAAGTGAAACCACAAGCTCGTGGAAGCATTAATCAGCCACTTAGAATGGCTGGTTATTTAACGTGCGCCTGTAAAGCACATTACGATAGAGCTCCACTTGTAATCTAATCCCTGAGATTCCCGGTCTCTTTCTAAATGGACTTAAAGGATTGTTTTTAACCAGGGATCGTAAGGTACTGTTATTTACCATTATAGATCTTCAGTCATAGTGACACTTACTGGAAGACTGGTCTTTATGATGATTATTTTTTTACTTGTATTTTTATGAATTGTTTTCCTAATTTAAATAGATTTATAGATAAATAAAATGTTTTAAGATACCAGAGAAATAATCATTCACAGCTGTGTCTGGAAATCCTGATACCTACAAAATACAATTAGATTTTATTTATTTTTTAACAGGTTTCAGCTATAATGCATATAGTTTAAATCAATTTCAGTTTGCTTTGACAAACCCTCTGTAAAATATATGGGTACCCTTAACAATTGAGCTGATGATTATGGTGAAACCAATGCAGAGCAAAAATGCCAAAATTGCCTTTGTTATTTAAGCATGGAAAATGGTAAAAACCTTTCGGCTAGATTACGAGTTTTGCGTTATGAGCTGCTCGGTGCTAACTTGCAAGTTATTTTCACCGCTCACCTCCCTATAGCGCTGCTATAACAGGTTTTCAAAAACCCGGCATTAGCAGGCAATAAGTGATCGTAGAGCAAAATTGACTTCCATACAGCACTCCAATACCAACGCTGCTAAGAGCTGGTTATACGTGCTCGTGCATGATTTCCCCATAGACATCAATGGGGAGAGCTGGCTGAAAAAAAGCCTAACACCTGCAATAAAGGAGCGTAAAGCTCCGTAACGCATTTCCATTGATTCCTATGGGGAAAAGTTATGTTTACACCTAGAAAAGCAATGGATCTGCAGAAACAGCAACAGTGCAGCGCAAAAAAGGAGAGACACAGGACGATCTAAGTGTAGATGATAAAACTCTTTTTCCACTTTATTACAACACGGTGTATATAGGTGTGCACTTACAAGAGGGACACTCAAACATATGAGGTATGTGTCAGCATAATACAATAATCCACAGCATGGTAACAATTCCCAAGCGTGTCCTAAGCTGCTGAGATACAGTCTCTTTTCTCTTCCCCCCTTCTGATGCACAGTATGTATCGTTTAAAAACTAGCTTTTCAAGCTATGGAGGAGGTGTCAATGAGGCAGCGGTAGTGCAAACAATTAAGCCGGCTAAGCATCCACTGCTCCTCACAGTTCACCTACTTCCTCCGTTCACGTAAAAATGGGCGTGGCCTTTGTCATCTACACTTAGATCGTCCTGTGTCTCTCCTTTTTTGCGCTCCACTGTTTCTGTTTCTGCAGATCCATTGCTTTTCTATCGCCTGATTCACAGAGATCACACCAGTGTCTAATAAGGAGCTGCATGGTGGACATAGAAGAACGAGGATTGTGTATACAAGGACAGAATAAGTATTTGTTTTTTATACAAATTGTCTAGACAAATTACAGAGTATACCCCTGTTTTTTTGGGATGGACTTCCTAACCTCTTATTATTAGCTAATAGCATTATCTGCTGCTGTTGTGTAAAGCATCAGCAGATTACACTATTTGTTACCCTAACTGTTGGCATTAGGATTATTATTATAATCACTTTTTGTTATGCTTATTGTGGCGCTGCCTTAATATTGTGCTATAGCAATAATTGTTATGTTTACACCTAACACCCTAACATAAAGCCAGAGTCTAAACACCCCTAATCTGCTGCCCCCGACATTGCTGACGCCTACATTACACTTATTAACCCCTAATCTGCCGCACCCGACATCACCTCTAACTACATTACACTTATTAACCCCTAATCTGCCGCCCCCAACACCGACGCCACCTACCTACACTTATTAACCCTTAATCTGACACCCCCAATGTCGCCGCCACCTACCTACACTTATTAACCCCTAATCTGCCACCCCCAATGTCGTTGCGACCTACCTACACTTATTAACCCCTAATCTGCTGCCCCCAACGTCGCCGGCACTATACTAAAGTTATAAACCCCTAAACCTAAGTCTAACCCTAACCCTAACACCCACTAACTTTAATATAATTAAAATAAATCTAAATAAAAATTACTATCATTAACTAAATAATTCCTATTTAAAACTAAATACTTACCAGTAAAATAAACCCTAAGCTAGCTACAATATTACTAATAGTTAAATTGTATATAGCTTAGGTTTTATTTTTATTTCACAGGTAAGTTTGTATTTATTTTAAACTAGGTAGACTAGTTAGTAAATAGTTATTAACTATTTACTAACTACCTAGTTAAAATAAATACAAATTTACCTGTAAAATAAAACCTAACCTGTCTTACACTAACACCTAACCTTACACTACAATTAAATAAATTACATTAATTAAATACAAGTAACTAAATTACAAAAAAAACACTTAATTACACAAAATAAAAACTAAATTATCAAATATTTAAACTAATTACACCTAATCTAATAGCCCTATCAAAATAAAAAAGATCCCCCAAAATAAAAAAAAACCTAGCCTAAACTAAACTTCCAAAGAAATCAGCTCTTTTACCTGTAAAAAAAATACAAACAACCCTCCAACAGTAAAACCCACCACCCACACAACCAAACCCCCTGAAAAGGGCATTTGGATGGGCATTGCCCTTAAAAGGGCATTTAGCTCTTTTTCCACCCAAACCCTAAGCTAAAAATAAAACCCACCCAATAAACTCTTAAAAAAACCTAACACTAACCCCCGAAGATCCACTTACAGTTTTTGAAGACCCGACATCCATCCTCAACGAAGCGGCAGAAGTCTTCATCCAAGCGGGCCGAAATCTTCATCCAAGCCGGCAGAAGTCTTAATCCAGACGGCATCTTCTATCTTCATCCATCCGGTGCAGAGCGGCTCCATCTTCAAGACATCCGGCGCGGAGCATCCTTTTCTTACGATGGTGACTGAAGAATTAAGGTTCCTTTAAGGGACGTCATCCAAGATGGCGTCCCTTGAATTCCGATTGGCTGATAGAATTCTATCAGCCAATCGGAATTAAAGGTGAAAAAATACTATTGGCTGATGCAATCAGCCAATAGGATTGAGCTTCAATCCTATTGGCTGATCCAATCACCCAATAGGATTGAGCTTGCATTCTATTGGCTGTTCCAATCAGCCAATAGAATGCAAGCTTAATCCTATTGGTTGATTGCATCAGCCAATAGGATTTTTTCACCTTTAATTCCGATTGGCTGATAGAATTCTATCAGCCAATCGGAATTCAAGGGGCGCCATCTTGGATGACGTAACTTAAAGGAACCTTCATTCGAGAAGAGCCGTCGTAAGAAGAGGATGCTCCGCGCCGGATGTCTTGAAGATGGAGCCGCTCCATGCCGGATGGATGAAGATAGAAGATGCCGTCTGGATGAAGACTTCTGCCGGCTTGGATGAAGACTTCTGCCGCTTCGTTGAGGATGGATGTCAGGTCTTCAAAAACTGTAAGTGGATCTTCAAGGGTTAGTGTTAGGTTTTTTTTAAGGGTTTATTAGGTGGGTTTTATTTTTAGCTTAGGGTTTGGGCAGAAAAAGAGCTAAATGCCCTTTTAAGGGCAATGCCCATCCAAATGCCCTTTTTTATTAGTTATATTGTAGCTAGCTTAGGGTTTATTTTATAGGTAAGTATTTTGTTTTAAATATAAATTATTTAGTTATTAATTGTAATTTTTATTTAGATTTATTTTAATTATATTAAAGTTAGTGGGTGTTAGGGTTAGACTTAGGTTTAGGTTTAGGGGTTAATAACTTTAGTATTTTGGCGGAGATTCTGGGGCAGCAGATTAGGGGTTAATAACAGTAATGTAGTTTGCGGCAATGTTAGAGACAGCAGATTAGGGGTTAATAATATTTAACTAGTGTTTGGAATGCAGGAGTGCGGAGGTTTAGGGGTTAATATGTTTATTATAGTGGTGGCGATGTCCGGAGCGGCAGATTAGGGATTAATAATTTTATTTTAGTGTTTGCGATGCGGGATGGCCTCGGTTTAGCGGTTAATAGGTAGTTTATGGGTGTTAGTGTACTTTGTAACCCATAACTACTGACTTTCAGTTTACGTTATGGATCTTGTAGTTTTAGGCTGTACCGCTCACTTTTTGGCCTCCCAGGCAAACTCGTAATACCGGCGCAAAGGAAGTCCCATTGAAAAAGGACTTTTTGAAAGCTGCAGTACAGAAAAAGAGCCATAACGCTGCTTTTTCACTCATACCGCAAAACTCGTAATCTAGCCGTTTTTCTTTAAAGTGATGGTAAACGATGCAAAGACTACTAAACATAAATCAATACGTGTGTGTGTGTGTGTATGTATGTATGTATGTATGTGTATATATATATATATACTGTATATGTTTATACTGTATATATGTATAGATATAGATATATATATATATATATATATAATATATATATATATATATATATATATAGAGAGAGAGAGAGAGAGAGAGAGAGAGAGAGAGAGAGATATGCAAACAGCGTCATTAAAAAAAAAAAAAAAAAAAGTATGTAAGAAATATTTAACTAATAACTCAAATATCATTCCTCCGCCTTCTTTAAAGGATCGTGCTTCAGCGGTGTGACATACAGAGTGAGTTTTTCTGCCCTGCACGTCATTATTGTGTGGATTTAAGCTAATTGATAGCCAGGCTTTGTAAGAGTTATTCTCTCAGTGCACGCTCACGATAACCTAATGTACCGTGCATGCTCAAAACTGTTACCTACGTCACCATAGTAAACACTGAATCACTATATTATTTAAAAACATATTATTCATAAAATCGGATGACGATCTCCACAGTCTATGTTTGCAGCAATTTCTCTAGTCACTTTGTTCCAGCCCTTGATCGCTACTGTGCATGTGTAAAAATCACACAAATGCGCATATTGAGAAATTAATATACTTGGACAGCTCCGTTGCTGCTTAAAAAATGTTTTGCGAATGCGGGTAACGTGCTATGTACCATTACATAGCGTTTAGGCTGTCAATTGACACTCAATTTGATTGGACGTCAAAGAAAAGCAGGAAAAAAAATGGTAATATTGAGTGACGCCAGCGGGCGATTGCTGCAGAGCACATTATACGGAGCAAAATTGTAAATGATAGAAGCTAAAATAATAACCAAAAAAAAGTGTGATCAATCTTTATTTATAATATGCTTTCCATTGCAACTTAGTAGTTTATCATCATTTACCATCACTTAAAGGGCCAGTAAACCTATAAAATAATGTTATATAATTCTGCACATAGTGCAGAATTATATAACATTATATTAGCGCAAGCTTTATTCAACCTAATAGTGTCTGTGAATTTTTATTAAAAAATACTTCTTTTCAGACCCGCCCTCTGTGCTCTACTGAGCGGGTCTGTTTTTATCACAGAGCGCATCTGGCCAGCTGTGCTCTGTGATAAAAACAGACCCGCTCAGTAGAGCACAGAGAGCGGGTCTGAAAAGCAGTCTTTTTTAATAAAAATTCACAGACACTATTAGGTTGAATAAAGCTAGCGCTAATATAATGTTATATAATTCTGCACTATGTGCAGAATTATATAACATTATTATATAGGTTTACTGGCCCTTTAAAGGAATTAAAAAAAATTAGATATGTTAAAATGTCTACAGGGGTGGTATCTAGTAGAGATGTGCACGGGAAAACTTTTTGTTTTGTCCAGAATTTTCTTTTCATACAATTTAAAATTTTCTTTTTACTTCATTTTCGTTTATGGCCGAGTTAGTTTCGGACAATTTTTCGTTTTGAGCTACAGTGCAGATTCTTGCCATTTTTCTTTATCTGAAGCCGTATTCAGCTATAGCTTTAATTTTGTCATTCTATGTAATTCTAAAACGTATTAGTTTTATTCATACATCTAATTTTTATGCACTGTATTTTTGGTAAAACTAAAGCTTACTTGAAGGTACAGTAACAACTAGTAGTACTATACATACGTAATGGTACTATACTGAAAGTGCCTATACTTAAAGGGACATAAAAAAATTTAATTCCTGATTCAGATAGAGCATTCACTTTTAAAACAACTTTCTACTTACCTTCTATTATCACACTTTCTTAATTCTCTTGGTATCTTTTGTTGAACAGCAGGGACATAAGTTCAGGAGTGTGCACGTATCTGGAGTACTATAAAACAGCAGTTTTGAAAGAATGTTATACATTACTAAGAGCAAGCACTATTTCCTGCCATTTTGTGCTCCAGACTCTGACCTGGGTATCTCTTCAACAATGAACACCATAGGAACAAAGCCAATTTGCTAAAAAAAAAAATGATAAAACAAGTAAATTGAAAACTTTTTTTAAATTGCATTTTTTGTCTGAATCACACAAGAAAATATTTGAATTTCATATCCCTTTAATTTAATAGCAGCAATGCTCATGTTGCATATGCAGCAAATTGGCAGTCACAGGAACATAATGTTTATATACTATAAATATCAGCATATCTCATTATTATTGTTTATCTCAGAAATATTCACCCATTTAGAATGAACACACTGACCAGCATATCTCCCATATGCACAGTGCAGATTTCATTGCTTGACCTCAATGTCATGGGCATGTGAATCATATATCACTATTAGTGATTACTGACAAAAACATGGAAACAGAAAAAAATTGAGAATTATTTTTTTTCTATTCATACAAACATAACATTTGTACAGATTCTGCTTATTAGTTATTAATGATAGCTGTAGAAACATGATTTCTGCCCTTAAAGAGAGGAAAATTGATTAACAATGACATGAAACAAGTAAACAGTAATGATAAAAAATGGGACATCTCTTTAAAAAGCCGCTTGCTGGGGTTGTCAATCTTCCCAACCTAAAAGGTGTCAGACAGGTTAAAGGGACATGAAACCCAACATTTTTCTTTCATGATCCAATCAGCCAATCAGATTGAGCTCGCATTCTATTGGCTGTTCCGATCAGCCAATAGAATGTGAGCTCAATCTGATTGGCTGATTCAATCAGCCAATCAGATTTTTCCTACCTTAATTCCGATTGGCTGATAGAATCCTATCAGCCAATCGGAATTTGAGGGACACCATCTTGGATGACGTCATTTAAAGGAACCGTCATTCGTCGTTCAGTCGTCGGCCAGGATGGATGTTCTGCGTCGGAGGTCTTCAGGATGCTGCCGCTCCGCTCCGGATGGATGACGATAGAAGATGCCTCTTGGATGAAGACTTCAATCGGATGGAAGACCTCTTCTGCCCCGCTTGGATGAAGACTTCTACCGGATGGAGGACCTCTTCTTGCTCCGCTTGGATGAAGAATTTGGCTCGGCTGGGTGAAGACGACTCAAGGTAGGGAGATCTTCAGGGGCTTAGTGTTAGGTTTATTTAAGGGGGGTTTGGGTTAGATTAGGGGTATGTGGGTGGTGGGTTGTAATGTTGGGGGGGGTATTGTATGGTTTTTTTTTACAGGCAAAAGAGCTGAACTTCTTGGGGCATGCCCCGCAAAGGGCCCTGTTCAGGGCTGGTAAGGTAAAAGAGCTTTGAACTTTAGTAATTTAGAATAGGGTAGGGCATTTTTTTTATTTTGGGGGTCTTTGTTATTTTATTAGGGGGCTTAGAGTAGGTGTAATTAGTTTAAAATTGTTGTAATATATTTCTAATGTAAATTATTATTTTTTTTGTAACTTAGTTCTTTTTTATTTTTTGTACTTTAGTTAGTTTAATTCATTGTATTTATTTGTAGGAATTGTATTTAATTTCTTTATTGATAGTGTAGTGTTAGGTTTAATTGTAGATAATTATAGGTATTTTATTTAATTAATTTATTGATAGTGTAGTGTTAGGTTTAATTGTAACTTAGGTTAGGATTTATTTTACAGGTAAATTTTTAATTATTTTAACTATTTTAGCTATTAAATAGTTCTTAACTATTTAATAGCTATTGTACCTGGTTAAAATAATTACAAAGTTACCTGTAAAATAAATATTAATCCTAAAATAGCTATAATATAAATATAATTTATATTGTAGCTATATTAGGGTTTATTTTACAGGTAAGTATTTATCTTTAAATAGGAATAATTTATTTAATAAGCGTTAATTAATTTCGTTAGATTCAAATTATATTTAATTTAGGGGGGTGTTAGTGTTAGGGTTAGACTTAGCTTTAGGGGTTAATACATTTATTAGAATAGCGGTGAGCTCCAGTCGGCAGATTAGGGGTTAATGTTTGAAGTTAGGTGTCGGCGATGTTAGGGA
The DNA here is from genome assembly GCF_027579735.1 of Bombina bombina. NCBI lineage: Eukaryota > Metazoa > Chordata > Amphibia > Anura > Bombinatoridae > Bombina > Bombina bombina. The sequence goes on from NC_069506.1 coordinate 55,851,187, forward strand.
GGGCAGATTAGGGGTTAATACTATTTATTATAGGGTTAGTGAGGCGGATTAGGGGTTAATAACTTTATTATAGTAGCGCTCAGGTCAGGTCGGCAGATTAGGGGTTAATAAGTGTAGGCAGGTGGAGGCGACGTTGTGGGGGGCAGATTAGGGGTTAATAAATATAATATAGGGGTCGGCGGTGTTAGGGGCAGCAGATTAGGGGTACATAGGGATAATGTAAGTAGCGGCGGTTTACGGAGCGGCAGATTAGGGGTTAATAATAATATGCAGGGGTCAGCGATAGTGGGGGCAGCAGATTAGGGGTTAATAAGTGTAAGGCTAGGGGTGTTTAGACTCGGGGTACATGTTAGAGTGTTAGGTGCAGACGTAGGAAGTGTTTCCCCATAGCAAACAATGGGGCTGCTTTAGGAGCTGAACGCGGCTTTTTTGCAGGTGTTAGGTTTTTTTTCAGCTCAAACGGCCCCATTGTTTCCTATGGGGGAATCGTGCACGAGCACGTTTTTGAGGCTGGCCGCGTCCGTAAGCAACTCTGGTATCGAGAGTTGCAGTTGCGTTAAATATGCTCTACGCTCCTTTTTTGGAGCCTAACGCTGACATTCTGTGGACTCTCAATACCAGAGTTAATTTAAAGGTGCGGCCAGAAAAAAGCCAGCGTTAGCTACGCGGGTCGTTACCGACAAAACTCTAAATCTAGCCGTAAGATAGCTACAATATAACTAATAATTACATTGTATCTAGTTTAGGGTTTATTTTTATTTTACAGGAAAGTTTGTATTTATTTTAACTAGGTACAATAGTAATTAAATAGTTATTAACTATTTAATAAACTACCTAGCTAAAATAAATACAAAAGTACCTGTAAAATAAAACCTAACCTAAGTTACAATAACACCTAACACTACACTATAATTAAATTAATTCCCTAAACTAAATACAATTAAATACAATTAAATAAAATTAGCTAAAGTACAAAAAAACAATAAATTACAGAAAATAATAAACAAATTAAAAGATTTTTAAAGTAATTACACCTAATCTAATCCCCCTAACAAAATTAAAAAGCCCCCCAAAATAAAAAAAGCCCTACCCTACACTAAATTACAAATAGCCCTTAAAAGGGCCTTTTGCGAGGCATTGCCCCAAAGTAATCAGCTCTTTTACCTGTAAAAAAAAATACTAATCCCCCCAACATTAAAACCCACCACCCACACAACCAACCCTACTCTAAAACCCACCCAATACCCCCTTAAAAAAACTAACACTAACCCCTTGAAGATCACCTTACCGGGAGAAGTCTTCACCTAACCGGGGCTGAAGTCCTCAATGAATCTGGCAGAAGTGGTCCTCCAGACGGACAGAAGTCTTCATCCAGACGGCATCTTCTATCTTTATCCATCCGGCGCGGAGCGGGTCCATCTTTAAGACATCCAACGCGGAGCATCCTCTTCTTTCCACGGCGACTGAAGAATGAAGGTACCTTTAAGTGATGTCATCCAAGATGGCGTCCCTTCAATTCCGATTGGCTGATAGAATTCTATCAGACAATCGGAATTAAGGTAGAAAAAATCCTATTGGCTGATGCAATCAGCCAATAGGATTGAGTTGGCATTCTATTGGCTGATTGGAACAGCCAATAGAATGCCAGCTTAATCCTTTTGGCTGATTGGATCAGCCAATAGGATTGAAGTTCAATCCTATTGGCTGATTGCATCAGCCAATAGGATTTTTCCTACCTTAATTCCGATTGGCTGATAGAATTCTATCAGCCAATCAGAATCTAAGGGACGCCATCTTGGATGACATCACTTAAAGGAACCTTCATTCTTCAGTCGTCGTGGAAAGAAGAGGATGCTCTGTGTCGGATGTCTTGAAGATGGACCCGCTCCGTGCCGGATGGATGAAGATAGAAGATGCCGTCTGGATGAAGACTTCTGCCCATCTGAAGGACCGCTTCTGCCCGTCTGGAGTACCCCTTCTGCCGGATTTGTTGAGGACTTCGGCCAGTTTGGGTGAAGACTTCTCCCGGTAAGGTGATCTTCAAGGGGTTAGTGTTAGGTTTTTTAAGGGGGTATTGGGTGGGTTTTAGAGTAGGGTTGGTTGTGTGGGTGGTGGGTTTTAATGTTGGGGGGATTTGTAATTTTTTTTACAGGTAAAAGAGCTGATTACTTTGGGGCAATGCCCTGCAAAAGGCCCTTTTAAGGGCTATTTGTAATTTAGTGTAGCGTAGGGCTTTTTTTATTTTTGGGGGGGCTTTTTTATTTTGTTAGGGGGATTACATTAGGTGTAATTAGTTTAAAAATCTTGTAATTTGTTTATTATTTTCTGTAATTTAGTGGGGGGGGTTTTGTACTTTAGCTAATTTTATTTAATTGTATTTAATTGTATTTAGTGTAGGGAATTATTTTAATTATAGTGTAGTGTTAGGTGTAATTGTAACTTAGGTTAGGTTTTATTTTACAGGTCAATTTGTCTTTATTTTAGCTAGGTAGTTTATTACATAATTAATAACTATTTAATAACTATTCTACCTAGTAAAAATAATACAAACTTGCCTGTAAAATAAAAATAAACCCTAAGCTAGATATAATGTAATTATTAGTTATATTGTAGCTAGCTTAGGGTTTATTTTACAGGTAAGTATTTAGTTTTAAATAGGAATTATTTAGTTAATGATAGCAATTTTATTTAGATTTATTTAAATTATATTTAAGTTAGGGGGGTTAGGGTTAGATTTAGGGGTTAATAACTTTAGTATAGTTGCGGCGATATTGGGGGTGGCAGATTAGGGGTTAATAATATTTAACTAATGTTTGCGAGGCAGGAGTGCGGCGGTTTAGGGGTTAATATATTTATTATAGTGGCGGCAATGTCCGGTTCGGCAGATTAGGGGTTAAAAAATGTATTTTAATGTTTGCAATGTGGGGGGGGGCCTCGGTTTAGGGGTTAATAGGTAGTTTATGGGTGGTAGTGTACTTTTTAGCACTTTAGTTAAGAGTTTTATGCTACGGCGTTGTAGTGTAAAACTCTTAACTACTGACTTTAAAATGCGGTACCAAGCTTGACAGGAGAGGGTGTACCGCTCACTTTTTGTCAAACTCGTAATACCGGCGCTATGCAAGTCCCATTGAAAAAATAGGATACGCAATTGACGTAAGTGGATTTGCAGTATTTCCAAGTCTGGCCAAAAAAGTGAGCGATACACCTGTACCTGCAAGACTCATAATACCAGCGGGCGTTAAAAAGCAGCGTTGGGACCGGCCAACGCTGCTTTTTAAGCCTAACGCACAACTCGTAATCTAGCCGACTGAATTTTGTGAACAAACTCAAATACTGTTCTATAAATAGATTGAAGCAATGTTGATCCAAAACTTTATATTGATTTTGAAAGTTATTATCACTTCGGATGTATAGTTTTGGTGCTGCCTAGCCAAACCAACCAACCAGGATATAGTTGGTATATGTGGAAACTAAAGAGGACTTATATAAAGGGACATTGTACTGTAAAATTGGTTTCCACTTCATGCGTTTCCAATGACTTACCAGCAGCAAAGTATAAAATAAAGTTCCTATATGTTTATTTTTGTATATGAAACAACTGATTTTGTTCTTTGAATCCATAGCCCATTACAAAATCAGATCTCCTTATTGTATCACATACTGTACACACAAATACTTCCTTATCTTATCTCTCAATACTCAATACTTAGAACAAATAAAACTTAACATTTGTATAACTTATCTCTCCTACCCTCCAGTGGCAGTGTAATATTTTCTTTACACGTAAAAGGGGAGAACATGTTTACAGTACACTCCTATATACTGTTCATTAAGACTTTTTAATGTTAAAGATTTGCAAATGCTTAGTTTACAAATAAACAAGAGTATTTTCTGTGTTAATAAAAAGTTTGACTTTAGCTCAAATTGAAAATAATATGCAGCTCAAATTTATTTAATTTTTAGTTGCAATTTATAGTGTGTCAGTTAAAAAAATGTTAATGATTAAATTGTGCAAAACTCATTAGGCCATCATGATTCAATTATCCACCATGTTTTTACTTTTGACTTGACGGAGTATATGTTGCTTCCTTGTAGGTAGGTACTGGAAACCTTCACAAAAATTCCCTTGAAAAGCCTGTTTCTTGAGTTTTAAACACGTATTCATGATTCTGGTAGCTTAGCTAACTGGTATAAATATTGCATGGATCAGGTACAGTTTTGTAATACCAAATAAATATGTGTGTCTGGCATATTTATGGAATGGGGTGGCAACGGGAGAACTTTCCATTTGAATTTTGATTTAAAAACAGGAGTCAGAGAGTTCATGAAATGGATAGAAGTGATGTTCTCCACTCTAAGAGGGATATTTTATCAAGCCGTCAACCGCAAATACGCTGGAATTCCGCAGCGTAATTGTGGAGAGTCTGATTCCCCTTATTTATCAAAGCCTACAGACCGGCAAAAGTAGAAAATTGTGACGTAACATACGATCCGCCGGTCTCAGTCCGACACAGATTGATGCTTATGTCATTACAGATGTTCCAAATGCAAATTCGGCACTATCTGACTACTTTTACTATTTAACAAATATCTAACAGGTACGCTCGCCACTATTCCAGCCCAGTATACCTGCTTTTCAATCCGCTGCCCTGCAAGCTCAATCTTATTGGCTGATTGAATCAGCCAATAGGATGAAAGCTCAATCCTATTGGCTGATTGCAACAGCCAATAGGATTTTTTCAACCTTAATTCCGATTGGCTGATTCTATCAGCCAATTGGAATCTAAGGGACGCCATCTTGGATGACGTCATTTAAAGGAACCTTCATTCTGAAGAAGACGTCGGAAGAAGAGGATGCTCCACGTCGGATGTCTTGAAGATAGAGCTGCTCCGCGTCGGATGGATGAAGATAGAAGATGCCGTCTGGCTGAAGACTTCTGCGGGCTTGGATGAAGACTTCGGCTGCTTGGATGAAGACTTCTGCCGGCTTCGATGAGGACTTCTGCCGCTTCGTTGAGGATGGATGTCGGATCTTCAGAAACTGTAAGTGGATCTTCGGGGGTTAGTGTTAGGTTTTTTTAAGGGTTTATTGGGTGGGTTTTAATTTTAGATTAGGGTTTGGACTTTTGAAAAAGAGCTAAATGCCCTTTTAAGGGCAATGCCCCTACAAATGCCCTTTTCAGGGCAATGGGGAGCTTAGGTTTTTTTAGTTAGGGTTTTATTTGGGGGGTTGGTTGTGTGGGTGGTGGGTTTTACTGTTGGGGGGGTATTTGTATTTTTTATTTACAGGTAAAAGAGCTGATTTCTTTGGGGCAATGCCCCGCAAAAGGCCCTTTTAAGGGCCATTGGTAGTTTATTGTAGGTTAGGGTTTTTTTTTATTTTGGGGGGGCTTTTTTATTTTCATAGGGCTCTTAGATTAGGTGTAATTAGTTTAAATATTTGATATTTGATCATTTATTTTTTATTTTGTGTAACAGTGTTTATTTTTTTTTGTAACTTAGTGTTTGTTATTTTTTGTAACTTAGTTGTTAGTTTTTTGTAACTTTGTAATTTGTAATAGTAGATTTAAATAATTTGAGTAGGGTTAGGTTTTTCAAATATATAATATAGTTAATTTAATTGGTAGTTTATTCCTTTCTCTTTTTTTTTTTTTTTTTTTTACAATATAGGAGACGCAGCTCCAATACAGTACAAATCAAATACATCTCTATTTCTTTTGTTGCATGACAAAAGTTAACTTAGCAGAAAACAATTGGTAATTGAATTTAAATTCCATTTCATCTAGTTTAAACAGAAAGACAAGAAGGACATAAGGTTACAAAAAAGCTAAACAACAGAAAAAAGCGTCCTTCCTTGGTTGCATACTACTTGAAGATAGGTCCTCTTCTCCTGAATCTAAGTTAAGACTCGACTAAATGCATACATAATTCTACTCAGACTGACCGAACTAGTCCCTAGACCACTAAATACTGCTATGTTCCAGTTAATAATCATTAATTTTGCTAGTACAGATTTTACTTGGAACATTCCGGGAGCCCGCTACAAGCTCCTGGTACCTATAACAGGGGGTTAACTCTACTCGTGGCTCCTTGTCTACCTCTTCCTCCTGAGTTTAAGTCGCTGCGGAGACCTATATTCCCTTCTTGATAGGAGGGCCAGGCAGAAGGGGGGGAGGGCCCAGCGCGAAGGGGGATGAGAGAGAGAGAGAAAAAAAAAAAAAAAAAAAAAAAAAAGAAAAAGGAAAGGGGAGGAAAAGGGGGGGGGAGATTCCTATCTTTTGCCCTCCCTCCTCTCCCTTTAATGAATTAAACCGGGACATCCCTCCCCAACATCCCCATCTTTCCTCTAGTGTTTGCCCAACCATGATCTAGGGAGCAAACCCCGTTCTATTTGGCTTTGTAGCCAGGGTGAGGATTTATACTGCAATACCGCCTGTTCCTGCATCTCCTCGGGAAGTGAGATAATGTATGATTTCCATTTACTAAAAAATCTAGAAATTTGTTTAGGGTTGATAGATCTTAAGTTATATTGCTCCAGAACCATTTGGTACTGGACTTCTTTCAAAAAATCGGTAAATTTAAGTGCTTTATGGTTCTTCCAGTTTCTTAGAATTAAATTTCGTGCTATCAAGATACATACATTAATAAATCTGTTATTAGGGAGAGCTGTCGTATATTTACATAAGAACATTATCTGTTGTAGCGTAACTTTGACACTTGTCCCCATAATCTTAGAGACCCAGAAATTGATCTTCTGCCATAATTGGGATATTTTGGGGCAGGACCAAAAACAATGAACATAGTCTGTGCGTTCCTTACTACACTTAGGACAGTTCCCTTTTTCAGGACTCCATTTAACAAGTCTGGCTGGAGTGAGATATGCCCTATTAACTAGTTTCATATGAGATTCTTTCCAAGCATGCATATGTGTTGCCCTAGCTACCAGTGACATACTCTGTATTATAGTCTCACTCTCTAGTCTCAGATTTTCTTTTGCCCATTTTGTGGATATGTCTATAATATTGTTTTGGCCCCATGCTCTCATAATAGCAGTATATGGCTGGGAGATAGTGCTCACCCCCTCACGATAATCAGTAATTATATGTTTCAGATCTTTGTTATCTATGCCCACCCCTGTCTCTAATCTCAAATTCTCCACCCAATGCCTAATTTGCAAATAGGCGAAGAAGCTAGACTTCGGGAGATGGAGCTGGTTAACAATATTCTCGAATGAGCGGAGTCTCAACTGGTTACCATCGCATAACTGAATTAATTGGTAGTTTAATGCAATTTTAGTATAACAGTTAGGATAGATCAATTATTAGTTTAATATAGTTTAATGTAATTTTAGAATAACATTTAGGGTAGGTTAATAAATAGTTTAATATAGTTTATTGTAATTTTAGTATAACAGTTAGGGTAGATTAATTATTAGTTAAATATAGTTTAATTTAAATCTAAAGGTAAGTTTTAATTTATTATAAGATAGGGATGAGTTAATATTTATTGTAAAGTTAAGGGGTTGTTAGGTTTAGGGGTTAATAGGTTAATTTAGTTTATGGCAATGTGGGGGGCTGGCGGTTTAGGGGTTAATAAGTGGTAGTGATGTGGGAGGCCAGAGGTTTAAGAGTTAAGCAGTTTAGTATAGTGGCGGTGGACTCTGGGAGCGGCGGGATAGGGGTTAATAACTTTATTAGAGTTGCGGTGGGGTCCGGGAGCGGCGGTTTAGGGGTTAATAACTTTATTTAGTTGCGGTGGGGTCCAGGGGCGGCGGGATAGGGGTTAAACAGTTTAGTATAGTGGCGGTGTTTAGTGACAGTATACAAATAAAGCTGTGAAAAAGCCGAATAGCAGCGAGATCGAGGACTGTCAGTTAACAACAGTCCGCTGCTCATCACCCCATACTTGGTGCGTGGCTTTTTGACAGTGTTTTTGTTAAATATGGAGAGCGTACTCAGGTCCGCGGCCGCGATGTTAGGCGAGCGTATTGGTGCCGTTGAATGCAAGCAAGTTGACGGCTTGATAAGTAGGCCTCTAATTAGTATCAATAATAGTCAATTAAAAGGACTATAAATTCAATGATCAGTATATAAAATATCTAGTGAAAGAAAAAACAGGAGGTTCAGAAAATATAATTTAGCTATGCCAAGAAGACAATTAAACTTATGTTGGAGAAAGCCATGGTAGAGGAAAATGGAAAAACTTCAAAAACAGACAAAGCAGATCTAGTACCAGCTAAATGAATTAGAGGAAAAAGAAGTGGCTTTTAATCACCAGAAAGATTTCGTATGCTATCATTATGTCACTGCACATGCGCAATGCTTGCGCATGCCAGTACATGTTCAAAAATAAATTGTTTTGTATATTTGTATGCAGTGCACAATTGATTTTTATTTTAGGAAAAGCATGGACAGTGGAAAGGTAAAGAATTACCAATTATTACAAAACAGGGCATTTTATAGATAGGTACATTACTCATTTACTAAATCACTTGAAATTGATGCAGCATATGTAGGAAATATCACATGAACATCTATATGTGAAGAAGGAAGATATTTTATCTCAAAATGTATTTAGCTCACCAAAGTAAACACTCTGTGAGTAGTTATTCTTCAGCTACTCTTTTTACTGTTATCTACATGGTGCAAAACAGCCAATCAGCTTCATTAGTGATGAGTTCACACTTTGCTTTAAAATGTGATCGTAAAGGGAAGGTAAACTTTGATGAATGAAAGCCTGTTTTTTTAAAATACTATTAAAAATAGGGGCACTTTTATTCATCATAGTTTAGAAGGCAGCCGTTTTGATTAAAAACTTACCTTTGGTTTTTTTCACAGCCAAAAGCTCTGGCTGTGCAAAGAAGAGAGGTAAGTTTTTAATCAAAACGGCTGTTTTGTAAACTTTGATGAACGAAAGTGCCCCTGTTTTTATTAGTATTTTTAAAAAACGGGCTTTCATTCATCAAAGTTTATCTTCACTTTAAGCATTCTTCCTTTCAAGTCTCAGGACAAGTATCTTGATCCGGATGTTTTAAGTCCCTTTACAATAGGATGTTGCTACTGAGAACATATTGAGGTAGCGCTGCGGAATCTGTTGGCGCTCTACAAATAACCGATAATAAAGTATAATATCTTCCTTTTATACATAGAGATGTCCATGCAATATTTTCTAGTCAGCTTTTCCAAGTGATTCAGGTAACATGTCCATTTGATACATACAGGCCCATTTATCAAAGGGCTTGCGGACCTGATCCGACACTGCGGATCAGATCCGCAAGACCTCGCTAAATGCGGAGAGCAATACGCTCTCCGCATTTAACATTGCACCAGCAGCTCACAAGAGCTGCTGGTGCAATGCAGCCCCTGATGACTCAGGAGGTGTCAATCAACCCGATCGTATTCGATCGGGTTGATTTCCGGCGATTCCTGTCCGCCTGCTCAGAGCAGGCGGATAGGGTTATGGAGCACGGTCTTTGTGACCGCTGCTCCATAACTTGTGTTTCTGGCGAGTCTGAAGACTCGCCAGCAACACGGCCCTTCAAGCTCTGTGCGGAGCTTGATAAATGGGCCTGTTATAGTTTGCAAAGGGGATTATTTTTGTGCAATAAGCATGTGTATTGCATTTCATGATGGAATGCCCCTATAACTTTAATTAACATGCACATAAACATAGTGGCATGAGGGGCCCAGTCCACAATATACATTGTTAAGTATTATTATTATTATTATTAATAATAATAATTATAACATGTTGATATATTGATATATATCAGTAAATATAGTATAGGGACAACATTTTGTCAACTGTATAAGTGAGATCTCAGGTCAGTCACATGCCCCTGCAGTTATCTATATTTTCTGCTGTGTAAATGAGACCTTAGAGCAAATATGAGACCCTACACCCTATTTTATACTAGCTATATAACCAACTGAGACTTCAGATCAGAGTCATTAACCCTGCTGTTTTCCATGTCATACTCAGATCATTGTAATGTTTTTTCTTCCACCTTCATGCCAGCAATATCCCCAGATTAGACTCCAGGACTGCTGTTTTCCATAGATCAGTTTAATGGTTTTTCTTCCACCTTCATGCCAGCAATATCCCCAGATTAGACCCCAGGACAGAAGCATGGCCCCTGCAGCCCCCTCATGTCTGCTATATATCCTCAGATTAGTTGCATAGTCCTTTATGGCCCCTGCAGCTGACTCGTGTCATCTATATGTCAAAATTAGACCTCTAATCAGGGATATGTTCCTGTTACCCCTTAATGTCAGCTCTGTGCCAACATTAGACCCTAGACCAGTGTCAGTTTGGTTTCCAAATTAGACCTTAGATCATTGTCATGGTCCTGCTGTTTCCTCAAGATAGCTATATGCTCAAATTAAACTTCAGATCAGATGCATGGCCCCTGCAGCCCCCTCATGTCAGCTATATATCCTCAGATCATTGTCATGGTCTTGCTGCCCACTCATGTCAGCTACATGCCAAAATTAAACCTAATATTAGAGATATGGCCCCTGCAGTCCCCTCATGTCAGCTATATATCCTCAGATCATTGTCATGGTATGGCTGCCCCCTCATGTTAGCTACATGCCAAAATTAAACCTAATATTAGAGGCGTGGCCCCTGCAGCTACCTCATCTCAATTGAAGTCACAATTTGACCATAGACCAGTGTCATGTTCCTGCTGCCCCTCAAGCCATCTATATGCCCACAATAAACCTGAAATCAAAGGCATTGATACTTATTATCAATATATCAAAATTAGACCTCAATTTGGTGTCATGTTCATGCTGCCCTGCCATATCAACTATTTATCCAAATTGTCATGAGACCTTCTTAATCTCCCTGCTGACAAACAGGGTTCCAGCATGTTACTGTGTAATGCTTAACCAGGGGTGGAACTACAGGGGGTGCAAAGGTCGCAACTGCGACCGGGCCCCTGAGGGTGGGGGCCCAGCTTAAAAAAAATTAAAAAAATGTTTTTGTTTTTTCTCAATAAAAAATGTTGACCTACCACTGCACCACTGCCTGCACTGATATCATGTGAGTGTGATATGATGCTTCACTAGTGTCTCTGTCTCTGACTACAGGGGTTAGTGTTTCTGTTTTACCCATTGGTGTTTATGTGTGTGTGTGTGTATATGTGTATGTATGTACTGTAAGTATGTATGTGACTGTGTGTGTATTTATGCATGTATGTGTGTGTGTATGTGTGTATGTATGTATGTGACTATGTGTATTTATGCATGTACGTGTGTGTGTGTCATATACTGTCCTGTCTTATACTACAATTTAGTACAAAACAGTGCTAATTCATTTGTGCATATATTTCATATAAGATCTTTTGTTCAACGTAGCCTTATTTCATATTTGGCTCTATTTCTACTAGCACTTATATTCTTGTATTATACTTAGGCTGACCATATTGCCGCTTTAAAAAGGGACACATATGAAAAATACATATGTCAGGTTTCTTATACAAAACATTTCTTTAAACAGCCCCAAAAAGAGCCCTGACATATGTGTTTTTCATATGTGTCCCTTTTTAAAGTGGCAATATTGTCACCCTAATTATACTCCTTTAAGATGGTTTATAACGCCCATTTTATCTCCTTATAAAAGCCTCTCCACACTTTACCTCATTGCTTGGTAATTCTAATGTACCTAGGAGTTTCCAGCCTACTTCGCTTCCAAACCGTCTACACTGTGACTGCTGTCAGATCAGCTAATTGCCGACAACTCATCTCAACCTCACTTTGCTCCTTGCGGTGACGTCACACGCCAACACAGTTTCACTCAGTGTGCTGATCCAGCCGGAGCATGCGCTATCCTCATGTAATGCACAGTATATGGTATCTTGTTAGTTCCTATTAGGATCACAACTGCTGATTCTTGTTTTCTATGTTAATGATTGTATCACTTGGCAATAGATTGATCTTAGTAAAGTAATCTGATTTGCGTGAAGTGAATTTGATACAGATGTAACCAGAGGGTACATATAATGGTTTAGCAACAAAGTATCTACTTGTTACTAAGAGGAGAAAAAGGATTATAGCCAGAACCCTGAATTAAAATAATATGAGAGGAAGATGGTACCAATACTACAGTTTGGTGGTTATCTGAACAGTAGTATAGTTCAATATGCAGGTTAATTAGTGTGGAGTATCTAGCATATATCAGTTGAGATACAGGATTCCTCAGTAGTTCAAATACAGCAGTGACTGGATGATTACGAGTAGCAGGAGTAGTACTCTGATACTTGGAGCGCTGTTAGGCAAAGATCTCTCAGTTATTCCGTTTCAGTTCTGACTGCTTGATGCAAGGAGGAGGAGATTTACTCTGACACACGGAGCGGTGACAGGCAATGTAGTCTCAGAAGTTCCGTTACGGCACTGACTGCTTGTGACGCAGGTAGGAGGAGTTTACTCCGACATACGGAACGGTGTCAAGCAAATGTCTCATAAGTTCCATTACGGTACTGCCTGCTTGTGATGTGGGTAGAAGTTTTACTCTGTTAAGAGAGAGGTGAGAGAAAGCTGTTTGACTGTAATGTAAGGCTTCAACAAGATAAACAATCCAAGGTAGGACGCCTGTCTGAAGGGCGAGAGAAGTTTGTCTGCTGGATGATGATGCCAGAGTTTGTACGCTGATACCTGATTTCCCAGAGAAAGGTACAGACTAATTAGATTCCTGATTAGCTGGCTCTGGAGATAATAAAGAGGATGAACTGTAGTAGGTTCAGGAAGATTTCGAGTAGGAAATACTTGAATACATAGACAAGGAGTTAGTCCACAGCTTAGCTGCTTGCTTCTAACAAAATCACTATGCACCTGTGAACATCAGCTTGCAGGATATGTAGAGAGAGGCGGATGTGCTAGTAGATAGTCTATGTCAGAACGAGGTATGAGTAGGAGAGAACAAGAGATCCTAACATGACCCCCCCTTCAAGCAAGTCATTCCTCGTCTTGAGGTCGAGGCCGCAAAGGATAACGCCTATGGAAGAGTGAGACAAGTCTTGGGGCATTGATGTGAGTATGTGGCTCCCAAGTGTCATCCTCAGGGGAATAGCCTTTCCATCATACCCTTGTAGAATCTGGAATCAAGTAAGTCTTGTACTTCGTATTCATCAGAGTCCAGATCTGTAGGTGTGGGGGGCAACACTGTGGTAGAGGATCTTCTAGGTTCTGCTGGTTTTAGCAAGGGGACATGAAAAGTAGGGTGTACTTTTAGGGTTGGAGGTAGCTGTAGGGTGACTGCGTTAGGGTTGATTATCTGTGTGATAGTAAAAGGTCCGATAAACAAGCCTGCCAACTTTTTACTTGGTACTTGCATTTTCAAATTCTGCGTTGATAACCAAACCAGATCTCCGATTGAGTACTGCGGGGGAGTCCTTCTTCGTAGGTTGTAATATTTCTTCTGGTTGGCTTGAGCTAGCTGTATGTTTAGTTTCAATGATTCATGTTTTTTTACGGAGAGGTTGCGGGTTAAGTCATCGATACTAGGGCAAGGAGATCCTTCTATCGAGTATAGAGAGAATTTGGAATGGTATGCATAGTTGGCATAGAATGGGGTCATATTTATAGAGGAGTTTAAGGTATTATTGTAGGCGAATTCTGCCATAGAGAGATAAGTCATCCAATCAGTTTGTTGATAAGCACAATAACATCTGAGGTATTGCTCAAGCCATTGGTTGAGGCGTTCCGTCGGTCCGTTAGTTTGCGGATGATAGGAGGTAGTGAATCGATGGTCTAAATGTAAGTTCTTGCAGAGATTCTTCCAGAAACGGGAGGTAAACTGGCTGCCTCTATCTGGGGTGAGTATAGCCGAAATGCCATGGTATTTTACCACATTGTTGAGAAAAAGCTGGGCGGTCTGGGCTGATGTTGGGAGTTTATGGAATGGGATAAAGTGTGCCATTTTGGTGAATAGGTCAGTGACTACTAAAATTGTATTTTTTTCTGAAGACAAAGGGAGATCAACTATATAAAGTCCATTCCTAGGTGGCACCAGGGACGTTCAGGTGATTGAATGGGCATGAGGAGACCGTAAGGAGGTTTTTTCTCTGGTTTTGAGATTATGCAGATGGTACACCCTTGAATGTAGTCCTTTATAGATTGAACTTTGAATGAGTTCCTTGGTTCTCTTAATTCCTGGATGGCCGGATAAGGGAAGATCGTGGAAATGATGTAAGAGAATCTCCCTGAGTGTTTCTGGTATATAAAGTCTAGTTCCGTGGTAGTGCAACCCGTTTGTTCTTTTATCAAGGTTTCGGAGTGGTATTTGTTTATCACCCAGTAAAGCTGTTTGTAATTGGTTGTTGAATTCTGGCATTAAACCTAGGAGTTTCTCTTGAGGAATGATGCTGTCAGGCATGAAATGTAGTAGGTTCAGGAAGATTTCGAGTAGGAAATACTTGAATAGATAGATGAGGAGTTAGTCCACGGCTCGGCTGCTTGCTTCTAACAAAATTACTAAGCACCTGTGAACGTCAGCGTGCAGGATATGTAGAGAGAGTGGGATGGGCTAGAAGATAGTCTACGTCAGAACGAGGTATGAGTAGGAGAGAACAAGAGATCCTGACACTTCAAGCCGTTCAGAGAAACTTTCTCTTTGATTCAGCTTCAACGATTCTCTAAGTAAGTCTCATGCTTAGCTTTACTTACTCCTACAGTAACGATCTACTTTGCAACTTAATTACTAAGTGCCTTGTGTATCTACAACTAATTTTTGCTTTAAGTCATCTGTGTATGCTTATAGAAGTCACTTATATTTTGCAAGCTTGCTACCGCTATTTGCCAGTGGTTACTGATTATTAGTTGTATTATAATACACTTAAAGGAATTGACTAATTAATGTGCACAGTTTAGTCATTGGTGAACTAAACTTCTTATGTGTGCATTTAAGCCAATACCTTATATCAAATGCCAGTTTCCCTGAACGTATATTGGTCACCTGTTCCCAGTAAGTTTGTTTACTTTCAGAACCTCTATAATCAGGGAAACTTCTCTACAAACTGTAATTACCTACCTATACTGATAGATTTAGCATACTCTGCACTTGGGGTACATAATCATAAAGAATCCTTACTCCTCTTTACTAGGGGATCATCTTTAAAAAAAGAACTGAGTCATTATCTGACAGTGTGTGTGTGTGTGTGTATGTATGTAAATGTTTGTGGAACCAGTAAATTACAGACCTTGTTACTACAGCATGGGGGGGGGCGGCGGGGGGTAAACAGTGTCACTATATAGTACCACTATATACAGTACGGGGGGGCTAGACGATGTCACAGACTACTGTGGTCACTTTATAAAGTACTGGGGCAGGTAGGGTCAGGCCAGCCATCTCACCGGCAGATTACAGACTGTGTCACTGACTCACTAAATACAGTACTGGTGGGTTAAACAGTGTCACTATATACAGTAATAGGGGGTCAGACCATCTCACAGACTGGGCACAGGGTACCTCCTTTTGGAGACGTAATCTGATTCACATTTTTTTTCTGTGTTAAATGTTTAAAAAAAAAAAAAAAAGTATCAAATTCACCCTTTTTGGGGGGGGGGGGCTTCTTAGATTCTTACACCTGGGCCCTGCAGTTTCTAGTTACGCCTCTGTGCTTAACAGTTCTTTCTAGCAGTCAAGTGGTTAAAGGAAAGCTACGAAACACATTAAAAGGGACAGTAAAGTCATAATTAAACCTTCCTGATTTAGAGCATGCAACTTTAAACAACTTTACAATCTATTTCTATTATCAAATTTCCTTTGTCCTCTTGGTATCTTGAAAAGCATACCTAGGTAGCAATGCACAGGAGCTAGCTGCTAATTGTAGGCTGCGCATATATAGCTCTTGTCATAGGTTTACCCAATATGTTCAGCTAGTTCATAGTAGTGTACTGCAGCTCATTCAATAAAGAATACCAAAAGAATTAAGCAAATTTGATAATAGAAGTAAATTGGAAAGTTGTTAAAAAGTATATGCTCTCTGAAATATAAAAATTTGGGCTTCATGTCCTTTTAAAGGGATAGTAAAGTCCAAATTAAACTTTCATGATTCAGACAGGGCATGTAATTTTAAACAACTTTCTAATTTACTTTTATCATCAAATTTGCTTTGTTCTTTTGGTATTCTTAGTTGAAAGCTAAACCTAGGTAGGCTCATATGCTAATTTCTTAGGCCCTTAAAGGTCGCCTCTTATCTGAATGTATTTGGCAGTTTTTCACAGCTAGAGGGCGTTAGTTCATGTGCTTCATATAAATAACATTGTGCTCACGCACGTGGAGTTCACTAAAGGGACACCAAACCTAAAAAATGTCTTTCATGATTTAGGTATAGAATACAATTTTAAACTATATTTCAATTTACTTCTATTATTTAATTTGCTTCATTCTTTTAATATCCTTTGATGAAGACATAGCAATGCACATGGGTGAGCCAATCACACGATGTATCTATGTGCAGCCACCAATCAGCAACTACTAAGCCAATCTAGATATGCTTTTCAGCAAAGGATATTAAGAGAATGGAGAAAAATAGATAATAGAAGTAAAAGCTCTTTCTAAATCACGAAAAAAAAAATGGGTTTCATGTCCCTTTAACCCTTTAAGGACCACAGCACTTTTCCATTTTCTTTCCGTTTGGGACCAAGGCTATTTTTACATTTCTGTGGTGTTTGTGTTTAGCTGTAATTTTCCTCTTACTCATTTACTGTACCCACACATATTATATACCATTTTTCTCACCATTAAATGGACTTTCTAAAGATACCATTATTTTCATCATGTCTTATAATGTACTATAAAAAATTTTTATAAAATATGAGGAAAAAATGGAAAAAAAACACTTTTTCTAACTTTGACCTCCAAAATCTGTTACACATCTACAACCACCAAACAACACCCATGCTAAATTGTTTCTACATTTTGTCCTGAATTTAGAAATACCCAATGTTTACATGTTCTTTGCTTTTTTTTTGCAAGTTATAGGGCCATAAATACAAGTAGCACTTTGCTATTTCCAAACCACTTTTTTTCAAAATTAGCGAGTTACATTGGAACACTGATATCTTTCAGGAATCCCTGAAAATCCCTTGACATGTATATCTTTTTTTTTTTTAGAAGACATCCCAAAGTATTGATCTAGGCCCATTTTGGTATATTTCAAGTCACCATTTCACCGTCAAATGCAATAAAATAAAAAAAATCGTTCACTTTTTCACAATTTTTTTCACAAACTTTAGATTTCTCACTAAAATTATTTACAAACTGCTTGTGCAATTATGGCACAAATGGTTGTAAACGCTTCTCTGAAATCCCCCTTGTTCAGAAATAGCAGACATAAATGGCTTTGGCGTTGCTTTTTGGTAATTAGAAGGCCGCTAAATACAACTGCGCACCACACGTGTATTATGCCCAGCAGTGAAGGGGTTAAATAGGGAGCTTGTAGGGTTAATTTTAGCTTTAGTGTAGTGTAGTAGGCAACCCAAAGTATTGATCTAGGCCCATTTTGGTATATTTCATGCCACTATTTCACTGCCAAATGTGAACAAATAAAAAAAAATTGTTCACTTTTTCACAAATTTTAGGTTTCTCACTGAAATTATTTACAAACAGCTTGTGCAATTGTGTTACAAATGGTTGTAAATGCTTCTCTGGGATCCCCTTTGTTCAGAAATAGCAGACTTATATGGCTTTGGCGTTACTTTTTGGTAATTAGAAGGCCGCTAAATTCCGCTGCGCGCCACACGTGTATTATGCCCAGCAGTGAAGGGGTTAATAAGGTAGCTCGTAGGGAGCTTGCAGGGTTAATTTTTGGTTTAGTGTTGAGATCAGCCTCCCACCTGAGACATCTCACCCCCTGATCCCTCCCAAACAGCTATCTTCCCTCCCCCACCCCACAATTGTCCCCGCCATCTTAAGTACTGGCAGAAAGTCTGCCAGTACTAAAATAAAAGGTATTTTTTGTGTGTTTTTTTTTTTAAAAAAAAACACACATATTCTGCTGTGTAGGATCCCCCCCTTAACCCCCAACCTTTCTGATCCCCCCTCCAAACAGCTCTCTAAACCTCCCCTTTTACCTTACTGTGCACCATCTTGGGTACTGGCAGCTGTCTGCCAGTACCCAGCTTACAATAAAATGTTGGCTTTTTTGTTTGTTTTTTAAATTTTTCTGTAGTGTAGTTTCCCCCACCCCTTCCCAGATCCCTTAAATTAAAATTCACACCCTCCTCTCTACCACTTTATTTACAAAAAAGGTCTCATAGTGTAGTGTTCCCACCCGCTCCCACCCCCGTGCATGCGTCCGCCCACTGCCCCTGGTGACCCCACCCACGATCCTGTCCCCCTCTTACTCCTGGATTACATTGATGGCCGCCCACCTGGCTCCCACCCACCAACGATCATGGCCATCGATGTCCGATGCAGAGAGGGCCACAGAATGGCTCTCTCTGCATTGGGTGGCAAAGAAGTATGATTGCAGGATGCCTCGATATTGAGGCATCACTGCAATAACATGAAAATGGCTGGAAGCGATCAGGATCGCTTCCACCGCTTTCAAAGACCAACGACGTATGGGGTACGTCCTTGGACTTTAGCTTGATGCCCCGTGTTTCTGGCGAGCCTGAAGTTATGAAGCAGCGGTCTAAAGACTGCTGCTCCATAACCTGTCCGCCAGCTATGAGGTGGCAGACAGAAATCAACCTGATCGAATACGATCGGGTTGATTGACACCCGTGAATCTGCAGGGGGCGGCATTGCACCAGCAGTTCACAAGAACTGTTGGTGCAATGATAAACGCCGACAGCGTTTGCTGTCGGCATTTATTGATGTGCGGCGGACATGATACGCTACATAGTTTCATGTCCATCCGCACTATAATAAATAGACCCCTAAGAGTCAGCACTAATTGCCTGAAATGCAAGTCTTTCAAAAGATCTGAGATAAGGGGCAGTCTGCAGAAGCTTAGATACAAGGTAATTACAGAGGTAAAAAGTATATTTCTGTAACAGTGGTGGTTGTGCAAAACCGGGGAATGGTAAATAAAGGGGTTATTTATCTTTTTAAACAATAACATGTTTGGTGTTTACTATCCCTTTAAGTGGGGAATACATATAAAAAGTATAAACACAAAAAGATAATGCAAAATATTTTATTCTGCAAATGCTATGTTCATCAAAGAACAGTCACATTTGAGATTTGTGAGTAGCGCTTGGCATTCACAACCATTTTTCAATTGAAAATGATACATTGCTATACTTTATTACAAAGCTGGATATTTACTACACAGTTTCATTTATATCATATATTTTACCATGAGCAGAAACGTGAACAATTTTGTCTATCCTTAAGCAGCATCTCATAAAAAGATACTAAAAACCAGATGCTAAATAATAAATAGATACTAAATACTAAACATATATTAAATTAGTGTTAAATGATAGAATGGGCTTAAATTTTAAGAGCTTAGTAAATAGCAAGAAAAAAAAACAGACTGTAAAAAAATCGAGACATTATAAACATTTCTAGTTTAACCCTTTAACTGCTGAGCCATTTCCACTCATGTGCTGAGCTGTTTTGGAGTTTTTAGATGCCGTTCATATTTAAGCCCTTCTGTAGGTCATTTTTCAGTGAGAAAACCCAAACATATATATTGATTTTTCTTAGCAGACCCAGCAGATTCACATTATACCATTATTTTATGTCTATATCATGAGTTCTCAACATCAAGATGTGTAAAAAAATCAAATATATTTTTATTAAAATTTTAATTAACCTTTTAATGCCTTTATGCCGTTCTATTCCATCATAATTACACTGGGCTTTAAAGCCGTTATGACGGAATAGAACGTCATAGCCAACGGCTGTCCTGAAGCCTTCTGTGCTTCCAGGATTTGATCGCGTTCTGGAGGGTGTTCCTAGGGTTGTAGGGACACCCCCCAGACGCGATCCAATAATTGGTTTCAATTTGTCTACATCAGAACAGTTGTTCCGATGTAGACACTTTAACCCTGTCGCGAAAGGGTTAACAAGGTTATAAAAATAATGTGCTTTTTTTCTCTAAACGCTGTTGTAAATAGAAGGCGTTATCTACATATAAAAATGCAGTTTGGGTATATGTACTGTATATAACTCCGATTAGCTTATATTCAAATAAATTACATTTATAGCATAGTAATCCCCTGGCTATATAACCTGTATAGGGGCTATATTTGAAAGAAGGTCTTCTGAGTGTTAAAACAAGAGCTCATTTATATCTGTCCCTAATTGGGCACAATTTTTAACTGTTAAATTCCTTTAAAATAATTTGGGCTACATAACAAGTTGAGCTCAAAAATATTAGCAATTTTGTGCATTAAAGGGACAGTATACATCAATTTTCATTTAACTGCATGTAATAGACACTACTATAAAGAAGAATATGCACAGATACGGATATAAAAATCCAGTATAAAACCTTTTACAAACTTGCATTGTGTGGCTGTTTTAGGGTCTCAGGTATTGGAGAGGACCTTGACGTGGTACCTGAGCTTATCCCATTTGGCCAGATGCGGTGACTAACCTTTCCATTTTTGCTTTTAAATCTTAGCTGAGAGCTTGTAAGTGAGTGCTGGGTTTTCTCTGTGTGTTGTATTAATTTGTTTTGTAATTTTCCCTATGGTTCTTGCACCCAGACCTGTCTGGGGTTAACTGCTTGTGGCTCTGGGGACAGCACAGCTTCCTGTGAGTGCCAGTGGCACCCAGGGCTGAGCATGTTGCAGGGTCATAGGATGTGTACCCGGTCCGGTATGAGAGTGCAGTTCCCTTCCGTGTTTTGTATATGTCTAGGGTGATTACATATTCCTGTGCACCCTTTTTTTGTTTTCAGTTTGTTTGGATTTGAAAGCTTGCATTGTGTGGCTGTTTTAGGGTCTCAGGTATTGGAGAGGACCTTGACGTGGTACCTGAGCTTATCCCATTTGGCCAGATGCGGTGACTAACCTTTCCATTTTTGCTTTTAAATCTTAGCTGAGAGCTTGTAAGTGAGTGCTGGGTTTTCTCTGTGTGTTGTATTAATTTGTTTTGTAATTTTCCCTATGGTTCTTGCACCCAGACCTGTCTGGGGTTAACTGCTTGTGGCTCTGGGGACAGCACAGCTTCCTGTGAGTGCCAGTGACACCCAGGGCTGAGCATGTTGCAGGGTCACAAGATGTGTACCCGGTCCGGTATGAGAGTGCAGTTCCCTTCCGTGTTTTGTATATATATATATATATATATGAGCTGTAAAGCCTTGCACATGCTCAGTAGGAGTCTCATAAAATGTATGCACAAAATGTACTCCTCCATGAATAAGCAGCTGATCCTTTACAATTGTTTGAAAGAAAACCTTTGTCTGTAAAAGAGCTTCTCATACTTCAACAACTAAACAAACAAATGTTCCCAAGTATATGAGATGTGATAAATATGTGAAAGTTACAGGGAGATGAAACCCAGAAGTTTTATTTCATTATTGAGATGGAGAATACAATTTTAAACAACTTTCCAATTTACTTCAATTATCTAATTTGCTTAAATCTCTTTATATCCTTTGCTAAAGAAGCAGCAATATACTACTGGGAACTAGCTGAACACATTGGTAGAGCCAATAACATTAGGCATATATGTGCAGCCATCAATCAGCAGCTCTGAGCATACCTAGGTATCCTTTTCAACAAATTAGATAATAGAAGTACATTGGAAAGTTGTTTAAATTTACATATTCTATTTCAACCATGAAAGAAAAAAATGTGGATTTCATGTTACATACTGTTGCAAACACTGCTGCCATGTAGTTCTCACAACATGTGCACTCTCATGAGCATATCTTCATGTGCACTCTCCTGAGCATCTTCATGTTCCTCAACAAAGGATACCATGAGAAGTAAATCTCATACCAGAAGTAAATTAGAATTATTATTTTTTTTAATTCCATGCTCTATTTGAATAGACACAGTTAATTTTATTATTTTCATTTCCATTTAAAATACTTTTTTGTGGAGCTGTGTCCTTGTATATCAATAGAACAATAAAGTTTCAGTTGTGCACAAGCATTCATTTCCTGCTTATTTCTTTATCAATTTTAACATATTTATATTGCACTATTTTCATGCAAAATATTATTTTATTGCTGTCTTTAATAAGCATGACTGTAAATGATTCCCATGACCCATTTGATCTGCTTGAATGTATTAAACTGTTTGCAAATCTCTTTTGACCTATTTTGTAATTTGAAATAGCTGCTTTTTACTGTTGAAACTGGCCTCTCCACTGAAAATTGCAATATTGTAATGGCTAAAGACAAGCTATGTAAACAAGTGAATTTACATTCCCAATGGAGGGTGGAAGAAAATATATACTGACATATTTTTTAATTGCTCTGTCTAGATACATAAGATAAGGTGCCTTTGTGCATAGTGCAAGAGATAAGAGTGTTTGCTCTCCCTGAAAACTCTGCCCATTTTAATAGGTTGTGGTTTTAATAGGCAAACACACATATATATATATATATATATATATATATATATATACACACACACACACATATATATACAGTGGATATAAAAAGTATACACACCCCTGTTAAAATGTCAGGTTTCTGTGATGTAAGAAAAATGAGACAAAGATAAATCATTTCAGAAATTTTTCCACCTTTAATGTGACCTATAAACTGTACAACTCAATTGAAAAACAAACTGAAATATTTTAGGTAGAGGGAAGAAATATAAAAATAAAATAATATGGTTGCATAAGTGTGCACACCCTTAAACTAATACTTTGTTAAAGCACCTTTTGATTTCATTACAGCACTCAGTTTTTTTGGGTATGAGTCTATCAACATAGCACATTTTGACTTAGCAAGATTTACCCACTCTTCTTTGCAAAAACACTTCAAATCTGTCAGATTGCGAGGGCATCACCTGTGCACAGCCCTCTTCAGATCACCCCACAGATTTTCAAACGGATTCAGGTCTGGGCTCTGGCTGGGCCATTCCAAAACTTTAATCTTCTTCCGGTGAAGCCATTCCTTTGTTGATTTGGATGTATGATTTGGGTCGTTGCCATGCTGAAAGATGAAGTTCCTCTTCATGTTCAGCTTTCTAGCAGAAGCCTGAAGGTTTTGTGCCAATATTGTCTGGTATTTGGAACTGTTCATAATTCCCTCTAGCTTAACTAAGACCCCAGTTCCAGGTGAAGAAAAACAGCCCCAAAGCATGATGCTGCCACCACCATGCTTCACTGTGGGTATGGTGTTCTTTTGGTGTTGTGCAGTGGTGTTTTTGCGCCAAACATATCTTTTAGAATTATGGTCAAAAAGTTCAACCTTGGTTTCATCAGACCAAAACACCTTTTCCCACATGCTTTTGGGAGACTTCAGATGTGTTTTTGCAAAATGTAGTCTGGCTTGGATTTTCTTTGTAAGAAAAGGCTTTCATCTTGCCACTCTACCCCATAGCCCAGACATATGAAGAATACAGGAGATTGTTGTCACATGTACCACACAGCCAGTACTTGCCAGATATTCCTGCAGCTCCTTTAATGTTGCTGTAGGCCTCTTGGTAGCCTCCCAGACTAGTTTTCTTCTCGTCTTTTCATCAATTTCGGAGGGACGTCCAGTTCTTGGTAATGTCACTGTTGCACCATATTTTCTCCTCTTGATGATGACTGTCTTCACTGTGTTCCATGGTATATCTAATGCCTTAGAAATTCTTTTGTACCCTTCCTCTGACTGATACCTTTTAACAATGAGATCCCTCTGATGCTTTGGAAGCTCTCTGTGGACCATGGCTTTTGCTGTAGGATGCGACTAAGAAAATTTAAGGAAAGACCAACTAGAGCAGCTGAACTTTATTTGGGGTTAATCAGAGGCACTTTAAATGATGGCAGGTGTATGCTGACTCCTATTTAACATGATTTTGAATGCGATTGCTTAATCGATTGCTTAATTCTGAACACAGATACATCCCCAGTTATAACACTTATGCAACCACATTATTTTAGTTTTTTTTGTTTTCTTTCCTCCACCTAAAAATTTCAGTTTGTTTTTCAACTTAGTTGCATAGTTTATAGGTCACATTAAAGGTGGAAAAAGTTCTGAAATGATTTATCTTTGTCTCATTTTTTTACATCACAGAAACCTGACATTTTAACAGGGGTGTGTAGACTTTTTATATCCACTGTATATATATATATATATATATATATATATATATATATATATATATATATATATATATATATATATATATATATTACATAAAGGATACATTTACCAATACATTTTATACTCAAATCAGGTATAAAGTCATAGCATAACAAGTCTATTTATGTTTACTGAGCCTTTAATAGCAAAAAGGTTAACGTAAACAGCAAATCTACTGGGCTCAAAAGCCTAAAAACATTTTCCTTTTTAAATTATACAGGTGAGAGCCGAAATGTTTCAGCGTAATTGTGATTTGAGAAAGAAAACACTGCAAACTGTTGAAAAGTTCACGTATCCTAGCAGCTTTCAACTCTATTGCATTATGATTGATGATGAAATCTCAAATCACATTGCGTAAGAAGTAGGCTTTGGGTTTCTTGATAAAGTATTTATGGGAGTTGAGAGATGGAGAAAGCTATTCAAAGCAATAGCTTCAACATATTTATTATAAACCTGTGAAACATTGCACGGACACGGGGGTAACATCAGCAGTATTCAGCAACCCCTTAACTCAAGATAATTCATATCAATCTCAAAATAGAATTGGAAACAATAAAACTCCAAAGAGAGATAATATAAGCATTAAAGCTGTATATTTCAGACTCCTCCATTTCAATCAGGTCAAAGTCACAGTTGTTAAAGGAAAAAGTCTACGATAAAACAGAAACGCTTAACGTTGTTATTCAAAATTTGGGAGTAAATAGAGGTTAAAGAAATAATGTCCTGTAAGGATATTTTTTTGCTATGGTCAGTAAACAGTAGGAAATAATTCAAGAACTTGTGGCATATAGAGTCTTATTCTAACATGATCTATCTTACAGCACTGGTATCTATCTAAACTGCAAAACAGCTAGAACTGAGCACTGATAGAAAATGATATCCTATGAAACGCAGCTAAAGTCACTGTAATTCATTTTTAATTAGATTGATGAAATCTTTAACTTAAAAGTGGCTTGCTCCAAGTTTCAGCCATGTTTAGAGGTAGTATATTTGTACATGAAATAGCAGCGATTGTCGGTATGTTGTACGACAAAGGGACATAAGTAAAATAAATAAAAACCCCTAATGTGACAATTTCTACACTATTGCTTACATAAAGCAATTTGTTTAACCTCTAGAAAGGGGTTAAAGGGACATTAAACACTTTGAGATGGTTATATAAAATGATAAATCGTATCTATAAATAAAAGTCTACAATATACTTTCATTATTTATTTTGTCCCCTTTTCCTGTAATTCCATTCTAAAGCTTTTTCAGTTCCTGTTAGAAATGGAAGTGCAGAACATTGTTATATTCCACACAGCCATTGGCTGCAAACTCTAGTGACCTATTTATAACGGTCTCTAATTGGTCACAGCAGAGAAGGGCCGATTTACTAGTGGAGTGCAAATTAACGCTCCCGCTTGAGCATTAATTGCGCAAGAATATGTTTGTGCTTGCCGGGTTGCGCTCGTATTATGAGTGGAAAGTAAACTGTTTTCTCTCTCTTGTGCTAACCCAATGAGCACAAGAATCCGAACGTAGAATATCATGTGCGCATTCACGTATTCCCCTATAGAAGTCAATGGAGAGAAAAAAAAGTGGAAAAAACCCTAACACCCCACTCTCACACAAACACAATTGCATATTCTTATATATATATATATATATATATATATATATATACATATGTATTTATGTGTTTATATGAGTATATATGGCTGAGACCTCCTATCTTTGAGCCTTTATAACTTTTGTGTGCAATATTATTCTTAAATCATTTTTATCAGATGGTGTTATGAGTGTAAATGTACTTTTGATGTGCTTTGTGCACCATTTCTGATTCGCTAAACAGTGAACGAGAGCTCTGAACTCTCGGTAATCATTCTAGCATAAATTGCGGTTGCACTCACGCGATTGTGTTTACTTTCAACTCATAATGCGATCGTTAAGCCCAATGAGTGCAAACCCTTGCGATATACCCCTTATTGCTCGGCCACAAACATTTGAGCTCCACTCGTATTCTAACCCTTAGTGTTTAAAGGGTTAGGAAAGTCAAAATTAAACTTGCATAATTTACATAGAGCATGTAATTTTAAGACACTTAAATTCACTTCTCTTTTCAAATTTGCTTTGTTCTCTTAGTATCCCTTGTTAAAAAATGAATATGCGCATATCATACACTAGTGGGAGCTGCTGCTAATTGGTGCCTGCTCACATTTGTCTCTTGTGATTGGATAACTAGATGTGTTCAGCTTCCTGTCAGGAGTGCAATGCTGTACATCATTTTCAGCTGTGTATAAGTTACCTGTGTCCTTCCTTCTTTAGAAGGATCCTTTGCAGACTCAGCAGAATATTTATAGCAGATTGTAGCCCCTCTTATACTGACAGAGAGCCTGTGATGTTCTCTAGTTTCCTCTGATTTGCCCAATAGCTAAACTGTCTCTTAAAGGGACACTGAATCCACATTTTTATTTTGTGATTCAGATAGATCATGCAATTTTAAGCAACTTTCTAATTTACTCCTATTATCAATTTTTCTTCGTTCTCTTGCCATCTTTATTTCAAAAAGAAGGAATCTAAACTATTTGTTTGGTTCAGAACCCCGGAAAGCACTTGTTCATTGGTGGATGAATTTATCTACCAATCAGCAAGAACAACCCAGATTGTTCACCAAAAATGGGTCGGCATCTAAACTTACATTCTTGCATTTCAAATAAAGATATCAAGAGAATGAAGTAAATTTGATAATAGGAATAAAATAGAAAGTTGTTTAAAATTGCATGCTCTATCTGAATCATGAAAGAAAAAAATTGGGTTCAGTGTCCCTTTAAAGGGACAGTCTACTTGAAAATGTGTATTGTTTCAAAATATAGATAATCCCTTTATTACCCATTCTCCAGTTTTGCATAACCAACACTGTTATATTAATATACTTTTTACCTCTGTGATTACCTTATATCAAAGCCTCTGCAGACTTCCCCCTTTTCTCAGTGCTTTTTACAAACTTGCATTTTAGCCAATTAGTGCTGACTCATAAATAACTCAATGAGAGTGAGTTCAATGTTATCTATATGACACTAATGTCAAAATGTACTAAGAAAAGAGGCGGCCTTAAAAGGCTTGGGAATCAGTTTATGAGCCAACCTAGGTTTAGCTTTCAACAAAGAATACCAAGAGAACAAAGCAAATTTGATGATGAACGTAAATTGAAAAGTAGTTTAAAATTACATGCCCTATCTGAATCATGAAGGTTTAATTTTGACTAGACTGTACCCCTTGATTGCTAACGACAGCTCTGACCCGTCACAGAGTTTCCCACTCAGTTGCTAACAACGGCTCAGAGCCGTTGCTAGAACTCTCCCACCTTGAGGGAGATTTGGGGGCTTCCACCCGCTCCTACCCCGGCGATCGGGCCTGTATAGTGACAGGCATCACCAGGGCTTCACGTTTTGTGTGGTGACATCACGCGCAATGACGTGATGACAGCACAGCGCAACTTTATTTAAAAATGACAAGGCATCTAAGCAGATACAGACCCCCAAGACCCACCGTTGGAAAGGTAATCGCCTAACCTTTCCAACGGTGTAAGTCTTGGAGATCTGAAGAAAAAAAAGTTCTAAAAAAATATATTTAAATAAAAAACTTAAATCAGCTTAGCACCCAGGTAGGAAAGTGCTTAGCACTCAAAGGGTTAAACGTCCAACAGTTCCCCTAAGGGTAAGGAAGCCCACCTATGAGAAACACAGTTACCATACATTTCACAACCTTGGTTGTAAAATAAAGTACACTTTAACAACTATATCATATTATATTTAGATATGATCATACAATATAACCTTGTGTTTGGGAGCACATCATGTGGAGATAAATGAGTTAACTAGTCTTGTTGGCAGTTTGCAAATTCTACATCAGATGACACTTCTTCCACAACTTTGCATTTAATGTGACTCGTCACCCTTGAGAAGACTTAATGAACATAAACACACATTGGGATGATCTGCTTTAAGCTAGGAAGGCATCAACGAAAATGACAAGGGTGATCTGTTAGACAGAAACAAGTGCTATCAGCCCATAGAGCATGGTAATTAGCAATATGTTTTATGTGATGCAAATACACTTGCAGATGATTAATAAAAAATCAAATTACTATCACATAGCCAAACTAACCCCATTACCCTCTGATTGTCCTGTCACTCATGATAATAAGATTTAGAGAATGTTAACAGCTATTTGCTAAGGGGCAGTAGGATGTATCTGGTTTAGAAATGAAACTGTTTTAATTCTGCATGAGATATAATCTTTATATTTCTTACTAGAGATGTGCACGGGCGAAAAATTAGGTTCTGTCAAATCTTTCATTCTGAGAATTTAAAAAAAAACAACTTTGTTTTTTGAATATTTGGCTGCCGTGCTATTTGGTATTAATTTTGCTTAAATTGACAGTCACCAGAATTATTGTTTAAAAAGATAGATAATCCCTTTATTACCTATTCCCCAGTTTTGCATAACCAATACAGTTATATTAATACACTTTGATTATCTTGTATCTAAGCCTCTGCAAACTGCCCCCTTATTTCAGTTCTTTTGACAGACTTGCATTTTAGCCAATCAGACTCCTGGGTAACTCCACATGCGTGAGTACAGTGTCATCTATATGACACACATGAACTAATGCCCTCTAGTGGTGAAAAACTGTCAAAATGCTTTCAGATAAGAGAAGGCCGTCAAGGTCTAAGAAATTAGCTTATGAGCCTACCTAGGTTTAGCATTCAACTAAGAATACCAAGAGAAGAAAGCAAAATTGGTGATAAAAGTAAATTGGAAAGATGTTTGTACATGCTTCAATAAAAATATAAATAAAAATAAATAAAAAAATTACATGCTCTATCAGAATCATGAAAGTTTATTTTGGACTAGACTGTCCCTTTAAACTGAATGAATACTGAATATTTGTGGGAATATTTACATTATTTTCCATTAAATATAAATGTTCCTTTCCTCTAGGTTAAAAAGTTCACCTGTAGCTTTAAATACTTACCTTTTGCACCCAACCCTTCTTCACAGAGCTCCGAACACATAACAGGTGCCCTAGAGTGCGCTAAAACTCTTATTACAGCTGCCCTGGGCTCTATGAAGAAGGCTCAGGATTAGCACAGCTCCCCAGCTCACTATAGGTAAGTGTAGCACAATGTGGACCTTTAACTAATCCCGACCCTTCTTCACAGAGCCCGGGGCCACACTTATAGGAAGTTTAGGGAACTCTAAGTCTCCAAGTAGGGCGGCCATTTTCTCTGCAAAGGGGGGTCAGATTAGTGTGGCTCTCCAGCGCGCTATAGGTAAATATTTTCTACACCTCCGGTAATTTAAAGGAAACAAATGAATATTGATGACTTTCATCTGTATTTTATTTGTTTTCTTTAAATTTTTGTGGTGCATTCATATCGAAACAAATGTGCATGCCTATTTTTTATATCTTTATTACTGCAATAAATATTGTCTTTATTTTAATTTATGCATGAGCAGCTATTGTTATCGATGTATTGTCTGTTTGAAGTTATATTGCTTTGCTGTATTAGTTTGTCATTAATTATATTACATTTCTCAATTCTGCAAAAATGTCTATTGTTCTCCTAACTCCAAACTTAAATGGACGGTCTATGCTAGAATTGTTATTGTTTATAAAGATAGTTAATCCCTTTATTACCCATTCCCCAGTTTTGCATCACCAACTGTTATATTTGTATACTTTTTATCTATGTGATTAACTTGTATCTAAACCTCTGCAGACTGCCCCCTTATTTCAGTTCTTGAAAGACATGCATTTTGGCCAATCAGTGCTGACTCCCAAATAACTCCACAGGAGTGAGCACAGTGTTATTTATATGATACATATGAGCTAGCACTGTCTAACTGTGAAAAACTGTCAACATGCATTGAGATAAGAAGCGGCCTTCAAGGGCTTAGAAATTAGCATATGAGCCTACCTAGGTTTAGCTTTCAAAAAAGAATACCAAGAGAACAAAGAAAATCGGATGATGAAAGTAAATTAGAAAGTTGTTTAAAGTTGCATGCCCTATCTGAATCATGAAACTTTAGTTTTCACTAGACTGTCCCTTTAAACAAGTGTGGAAGTGAGAAGTCTTTTAAGCTGACTGAGAATTAAATGTATGTAAATATAGCATTAGGGTACTAAGTCAGAAATGGGCGGAAGGGGTTTACCTCAGATGCTTACAGGCAGGAGGTTGCCTTTGAACACCTAGGAACAAATGTGATATAGGGAATTCCTTGTTTTCCCCTTCCCAGTGTCCTATGCTGAATGAAGTATACTGAGTTTATAAACACATAATACTCTTGTGTATGAGCCCTTCTGTGTCTTTGTTTTGAACTGTATGGGAGATTAATATGAAATACCAGGTCAGATAGTGAAGAATTCCTCATCTGTAATTTCCCTTTACACTTTTTTTCCATTATTTTAAAATGGGTTTCAATAAAATGTAAAGATTTTAATGATATATATTCCCACTACCTTTGTAAGTTTTGGTATATATAAATAGTGTATGGTCACTAAGAGGCCGACGGACCTCGCTGAATGCGGAGATCAATACGCTCTCCATATTCAGCATTGCACCAGCAGCTCACAAAAGCTGTGGTGCAACGCCGCCCCCTGCAGATGGGTGTCAATCATCCCAATCGTACTCGATTGGGTTGAATTGAGGCGATCTCTGTTCGCCTGCTCAGGGCAAGCGGACAGGGTTATGGAGCAGCAGTCTTTAGATCGCTGCTTCATAACTGCTGTTTCTGGCGAGCCTGCAGGCTCACCAGAAACACGGGCCCTTAATCCCATTCCGAGCTTGATAAATGGGCCTCCAAGTGTGAAATCCCACTCTAGGGGCTCCATGTACGAACAGCAAAAGCTGCTCCAGAGCCCTTGTGGGGCAGGTTGGCATATGCAAACCTGCTTCCCGCAATGTAAGAAGCAGCGCTCATTAGACAGTCCCTTCTCCCACGGGTGCACGGGCCCTCACAGCATATGTGCGTATGCCGCTGAAGAACAGTAAGAACTTTTACTAGAAGCATTTTTGCAAATAGAAGTATATTGCAAAAATGCTTTTATTTCATATTGAAATGCTCCCACGCGCATTTCATTTTTGACCTTTCTATGCCTTTAACAATTACAAACATTTGCATAAACAATTTTGTAAGTGTTTACTAAGTTTTGTGGATGCTGTTTTATATTTCTATGCCGTTAGCAGTTCTTGATTTATGTGTGAAATCATTTTTGTTGGGCACTTCATGCAACTATCAATCATTAAGGGACATGATTTCATATTTCAGATAAAACATACATTTTTAAACAACTTTCCAATTTACTTCTATTATCTAATTGGCTTCATTCTCTTGTTATTCTTTGATGAAAGAGCAGCAAAGCACTCCTAGGAGTTAGCCAAAAGCCAATGAAAAGATGCATATATGAGCAGCCACCAATCAGCAGCTTCTGATCCTACCTAGGTATACTTTTCAACAAAGGATAAGAAGAGAACTAAGCAAATTAGATCATAGAAATTAATTGTAAAGCTATTTAAAATGGCATGCTCTATCTGAATCATGAAAAACTTGGGGTTTATGTCCCTTTATAGCCAAGGTAGCCCACTAATGAAATGCTGTAAAATATAGGTATTTTTTACGTGATCTTTATAATGAGACTCGTGAGCGTCTATGAATCTAAGCCAATATCCACACAATTAAAGGAAAACGAAACACTCCAAGGTTGTATTAAAATTAAAATAAATATTTAATTATGTATTGTAAAACAAACTGTGAGAATTGGAAGTGCACACTGCAGACTTAAAGGGATACTGAACCCAAATTGTTTCTTTCATGATTCAGGTAGAGCAGTGTTTTTCAACCAGTGTGCCGTGGCACACTAGTGTGCCGTGAGAGATCCTCAGGTGTGCCATGGCAGACTGACAACAGTGTGACATATTTTTTAAACTTTGCTTGTTTTTTACTCCCAGTGCAGGGGTAGTTTGTAGGAGGCATGGCATAACAGCACAATACATACAGTATGTGTGTGTTTGTGTGTATGTGTATATATATATGCTGTATTAGGCTACAATGTGTGATTTGTTTTAAATTTTGGGATGGTGGTGTGCCACAGGATTTTTTAATGTAAAAAAGTGTGCCACGGCAAAAAAAAGGTTAAAAATCACTGAGGTAGAGCATGCAATTTTAAGCAACTTTCTAATTTACTCCTATTATCAATTTTTCATCGTTCTCTTGGTAACTTTATTTGAAAAATCAAGAATGTAAGCTTACGTTCAGCCCATCTTTGGTTGAGCACCTGGGTAGCACTTGCTGATTGGTGGCTAAATGTAGCCACCAATCAGGAAGCGTAATTTAGGGTGCACTGCTGAACAAAATTTGGGCCGGCTTCTATGCTTACATTCCTGCCTTTTCAAGAAAGACAAATTGATAATGGGAGTAAATTAGAAAGTTGCTTAAAGGGACTTTTTCTTTCATGGTTCAGATAGAGCATGCAATTTTAAGCAACTTTCTAATTTACTTCTATTATCAAATGTTCTTCATTCTCTTGGAATCTGTATTTGAAAATCAAAAATGTAACTTTAGATGCCGGCCCATTTTTGGTGAACAACCTGGGTTGTTCTTGCTGATTGGTGGATTGATTTAACCGACCAATAAACAAGTGCTGAACCAAAAAAATAACTTAGATGCAAATAAAGATAACAAGAGACCGAAAAAAAATTGGTAATAGGAGTAAATTAGAAAGTTGCTTAAAATTGCATGCTCTATATGAATCACCAAAGAAAAAAATTTGGGTTCAGTGTCCCTTTAAATGGTATGCTCTATCTGAATCATGAAAGAAAAAAAATTGTGTTTAGTATCCCTTTAACCTGTCTTACCCTGATACATATGTCCCTTATTGGACTCAACAAAGAATGTTATAGGACTTAGGAAGGTTCTAATCACTGAAGAAAAAAACTCATATTATTGAAGCTTGGCCAAAATATTTAATAACAAAAAAAAGAGAACAAGCCAGAAATTTCTAAACTACTGAAGCAAGAAGTTTAAAATTGAGTACGTCTATGACTGGCAGAAACATTTCAGCAAAACTGTAGATTACTTAACACTGGAACAGTGATAGATTGTTTAAAAATATCCTTCTCTTTATAGAGTTAAAGCCAATAAATACTAAAAATATATCATTTGTTTTAGATAACTGAACACTTCAGAAAGAAGGCATATGTCAGCTGCCAAGCAAGTGGTATATTTTACACCCAACTTTACAAATGCTATATACGGCCAATTTTCAGATATAAGAAGAGAAAAAAAAAATGCAAAAAAAAAATATAGAAATGTAATTTTCTCCAGAGTATGTATAATTTGCTATATTATTTAAAGGACCAGTCAACACATTAGATTTGCATAATCAACAAATGCAAGATAACAAGACAATGCAATAGCACTTAGTCTGAACTTCAAATGAGCAGTAGATTTTTTTATAACAATTTTCAAAGTTATGTATATTTCCACTCCCCTTGTACCATGTGATAGCAATCAGCCAATCACAAATGCATATACGTATAGTCTGTGAATTCTTGCACATGCTCAGTAGGATCTGGTGACTTAAAAAGTGTAAATATAAAAGACTGTGCACATTTTTTTTAATGGAAGTAAATTGGAAAGTTGTTTAAAATTACATGCTGTATCTGAATCATGAAAATTTTATTTAACTTGAGTGTCCCTTTAAAGGCACAGTCAAGTCAAAATTAAACTTTCATGATTCAGATAGGGCATGTAATTTTAAACAACTTTCCAATTCACTTTTATCATCAAATTTGCTTTGCTCTCTTGGTATACATTGTTGAAAGCTAAACCTAGGTAGGCTTAAACTGATTTCTAAGCCTCTTATCTCAGTGCACTTTGACAGTTTTTCTCATTTAGACAGTGCTAGTTCACGTGTGCCATATAAATAACATTGTGCTCGCTTCCATGAATTTATTTATGAGTCAGCACTGATTGGCTAAAATGCAAGTCTGTCAAAAGAACTGAGATAAAGGGGTTGATTTATCAAGTGTCTGGCAGACATGATCTGCTGTAGCGATTATGTTCGCCAGACATGGATAAATGCCGACAGCATTCTGGTGAACTGTTTGTGCAATGCTGCCCCCTGCAGATTTGTGGCCTGCCGCTAGCAGGGGGGGTCAATCAAAACGATCTTATGAGATCGGGCGGATTGATGTCCACACGGAAACAGGGGTATTCGGCCCCATTCAGGCCATGATAAATCCGCCCCAAGGGGCATTCTGCAGAGGCTTAGATGCAAGATAATCACAGAGGTAAAAAGTATATTAAAATAACTGTGTTGGTTATGCAAAAATGGGGAATTGGTAATAAAGGGATTATCTTTCTTTGTAAACAATAACATTTTTCAAGTAGACTGTCCATTTAATAATTGAATATGCTGTATAAATAACTTACAGGTAATTTACAAGTTATGCGCGCTATAGGGAATTTAACAAACACAACAAAAGTTGCGTTATTTCACCCCCTATAGCGCAGCCATTTCAAGTTTTCAAACAGCCGGCTTGTGCGTGCGATAGGGTTGTGTTGAGCTCCATACCGCACAAAATACAAGCGCTGTTTTGACGTGCTCGTGCATGCTTTCCCCATAGACATCAATGAGAAGGTGTCAGAAAAAAACACCTGAAGCGCGAAATGAAAAGGTCCGTAACTCAACCCCATTGATGTCTATGGGGGAGAAAAAAAGTTACGTTTAAACCTAACACCCTAACATAAACCTCACATCTAAACACCCCTAATCTGCCGCCCCAACATCGCCGCCACCTACATAATGTTATTAACCCCTAATCTGCCAGTCCCGATATCGCCGCTACCTAAATAAAGCTATTAACCCCTAATCTGCCACTCCCGATATTGCCACCACTATACTAAAGTTATTAACCCCAATTAACCTGCACCCAAACATCGCCCACACTATAATAAATCTATTAACCCCTATTCCGCCGCTCCCCGACATCGCCGCCACTAAATAAATCTATTAACCCCTAAACCTCTGGCCTCCCACATCACTACCACTAAATACATATATTAACCCCTAAACCGCCAGCCCCCGACATCACAACAACCTAAATTAAACTATATTAACCCCTAAACCTAACCCTAACGTAACCCTAACACCCCCCTAACGTTAACATAATTAAAATAGAGCTAAATTAAAGTTACAATTATTAACTAAATAATACCTATTTAAAACTAAATACTTACCTATAAAATAAACCCTAAGCTTGCTGCAATATAACTAATAGTTATATTGTAGCTAGCTTAGGTTTAATTTTTATTTCACAGGTAAGTTTGTATTTATTTTAACTAGGTAGACTAGTTAGTAAATAGTTATTAACTATTTACTAACTACCTAGTTAAAATAAATACAAACTTACCTGTGACATAAAACCTAAGCTGCCTTATACTAAAACCTAACATTACAAAAATAAAAAACGAAATTATCCAAAACAATAAAAATTATTTCTATTCTAATACCCTGTTTAAAAAAAAACCTCACCCCAAAATAAAAAAGCCTAATCTATAATAAACTACCAAGGGCCCTTAAAAGGGCCTTTTGTAGGGCACTGCCCTAAAGTTAACAGCTCTTTTGCTACAAAACAAAACAAACACCCCCTAACAGTATACAAACCCCGCCACAACCCCCCCCAAAAAAATAAAGTAAAACCTAATCTACCCATTGCCCTGAAAAGGGCATTTGTATGGGCATTGCCCTTAAAAAAGGGCATTTAGCTCTTTTTCCTGCCCTTAAAAGGGCATTCAGCTCTTTTATGAAATGCCCAACCCCTAATCTAAAAATAAAAACCCACCCCAAAACGAAATAAAAACATTGCACAAAATAAAAAACGAATTATAAAAAATAATAAAAATGATTCCTATTCTAATACCCATATTATTGGGGGTAGTTAGAAATGACCACAGAGTATATAAACCTATTGACTAGCCACTCCCTTCTCTTGCATACCTTGCCCGGTATTCTATATTCTGTTTTTTTCTGTTTATTACATCACAAACTAACTGAAAAGCCACCTATAAACTGTACATGATGCTTAATGAAAATTCTGTCACTATTTATTACCTAAACAATAGCTTCTTTTTTTGCTTCTGAGTTTATGAATAAGCAAATAGTTTACTTTAAATAAAGTAGCAAGTTTTGATTTAAAATAAAGAGCCATAAACTGTATTATACAGTGATTAGCACAGAAATATTTCAGCCAGCCTAATCTTAACTATGTCTGTGCTGCTCCAGAGTTTTATTTTGCAATGCATAATGCTTTATAAATTATTCATATTATGGTCATTTATGTAACCACTAAGGATCTTTTTTAATGAGAAAATACATTTTAAATAATAGTAGCTGAAGTTTTAATAGTTACTTTAGTCATGTGACCTAGAATAAGAAATATTTTTACCATGAAACACTACAAGTTAATTATCCCCAAAGTAAGTCAGAATGATTTAACAAAATATCTCCTATAACCAAACCTGCTTTCGCAATAGTGTGTATGACCAGTACAATATAATCGTGACTTGTAATTACATGAATCTTATAAACAAAGAGAAATAGAATGTGCTGTAGTAAATCTGTAATTTTTTTTTAAATCCCTTCTAAAAATTTTTTTAACACACTCACCATACCTTATGCTTCTTTTAAACAATAGCTTTGTGCTGTGAATCTATATCATATACTGTCAAATTACAGGTGCTACGGTACATACCGCCTAAATCCCAAACAGTTTGGCTTATCAAGAATATCTATGTGACCCAAGAATCTGGTTTTTTTTTGTGGTACTTTCAAAACTTTTGCAGAGACTTTCAGGGACAAGGAGGTGAGGGAATTTACAGGCAGTAGCCCACCAGAGATTTGTGCACAGAACCGTGATGGGAAGAGTGGGCCTCAATCATATTGTGAGCAGGGCATTGAGTAAGTGCCTCTAGGGGGGGCGCGAAATGCGTCAGAAACTGTTTTTGTGGTGACCCTCTCCATACTGTAGCATGTATGTTTTAATGTGATTATATAAAGATTGTTTTATTTTATTTTGGGCTCTCTCGAGTGTCAGTTCTATTTTGTGCCTTATAGAGTTGGGGCAAAGTTGGGGCATTTGTGGATGGACCTGGGGTAGATCATCACATCTGGGATATTTGCCCTGAGTGGTGAGGAAGGAAAACAGGTAAGCCTTGTAACCAGTAGCAGACCTACTCAGAGGGCCCTGGTGCAACATTTTTTTTTGGGGCCCCCAAAAGATAACTCAGGAGAAAGCAATAGTAATAATATCCATACTCTGTATAAGGATTTTGTGGATAGATAGATGGACTTGCAACCTGCACTAATGAAAAGGCTTTCCTACATTAGGATTGTACATATTCTGCACATGCCTATGTATAGACTGGCTGTTTTGGGCCCCCCACCACCACTTGGGCCCTAGTGCCATCGCATCTGCGGAACCAATGGTAGTTTCGCTCCTGCTTTCAACCCATCACAATTCCTAAAGATCTGAAATGGTAGAAAAGTCTGTTTT
The DNA here is from genome assembly GCF_027579735.1 of Bombina bombina. Lineage (NCBI taxonomy): Eukaryota > Metazoa > Chordata > Amphibia > Anura > Bombinatoridae > Bombina > Bombina bombina. Next base: position 55,889,005 of record NC_069506.1, read on the forward strand.
TTGCTCAGGGCAAACACAATCATGTGAGAGGTTAGGTGGATGGAGATTCTTCACAGAGGTGAATTGGAGTTCTAAATCCCAAAATGGAAAAGGATACTAGTTACCCATTAGACATATTGAAGCATACTGATCAACAGCAAAGCTGTAATAACAGAGACCATGGCAGACAGGGCACTTGTCTGGCACAGGAGCTGTAGCTGACAAGACACTTGTCTGGGACAGGAGTTGCTGTGTACTTGGTACATGAGACTAGAGATGGATACATGGAACCCAGGACTCTGCATACATGAATGTCAGTCCGGCCATACTTTATCATTAAAATTAACCTTTTGTATATACAAAGTCCAACATTAAAATGTGTAATGTTTGGATCTTAGTCGTGGTATCATAGGAAGATCTCTCATTATGAGATAGAAACATCACACATTTTAATGCTCGACTAGTAACAAAAAGACTCAGGCAGGATACCAGGCTTTTCTTTGATGAAGGCTTGGCACAGGAAATAGGCAGAAACAGAAAATAGGATGCCGGGCAAGGTATGCAAGCAGCAGAAGCACAGAGAGAAAGGCAAAATGCAAGAGAAGGGAGTGGCTAGTCAATAGGTTTATATACTCTGTGGTCATTTCTAACTACCCCCAGCAGGCAGGTAGGTAGGATAACCAGCAAGAGAGAGCAACAAGTATATAGGATACAGCTTGAGAAAAAGCCCCCAGTGGCTCAGAAGAAAGGCACAGGGTTGAAAACTAAGCAAGTGGCACAAATAAAAGAGTACAAATCCCTTTAGGGGGAAACTGAACAATACAATGTGAATTCCAGGCACCTGACATTAAAACATAATATGATACAGCCTAAATAACATGTATATGATGTCACATCGACCCCAGGCTTGTTGATTGTTGCAGTAAACAACATGGGCTTGCAGTTTTTCATACATTAGGCAGGTAAAGTGATTGGAATTTCTATTCAAAGCTACGCACATGTTTCTCAGCGACACAAATCCACTCCTAGGCACTTTACCAAAGAGCTAAATCAGCACACACAGAGGAAGAATCCAATTCTGTTTTATGGCACGGATTCTTCACCTAGCAGCAACAATGAGATATAACTGTAGCATAAAAGTGATCAATTTTGCTTTTTAACATACATAAATATTGTTTACCCTATAAAAGTTGAATAAATTACAAACTTTCACGTGGTTTGCCCACTCATACACAAGCTTCCTTGTAGACTTTACATTACCCAACCATGCATATGGTTTGCAGATAAGTTATTTCTTGCATTTCATTTCAAGCATGAACATACATGGATTCAGATAGAACATACATTTTTAAATAACTTTCAAATTTACTTCTATTATCTATTTTGCTTCATTCTCTTGGTATCCTTTGTTGAATGAGCAGCAATGCACTACTAGAAGCTAACTGAATACATCAGTAATCCAATGACAAGAGGCATACATGTACAGCCACCAATTAGCAGCTAGCTTCCAGCTCCCGAGCCTACCTAGGTATGCTTTTCAAACAAAGGATACCAAGAGAACTAAGTAAATCAAATAATAGATGTAAATTTGAAAATTGTATGCTCTATCTGAATAAAATAATATGGTTTTAATGTCCTTTAAAAAAAATTAGGATTCAGATAGAGCATGCAATTTTAAGTAACTTTCTAATTTACTCCTATGATCAATTTTTCTTCGTTCTGTTGTTATCTTTATTTGAAAAGCAAGAATGTAAGTTTAGGAGCTGGCCCATTTTTAGTTCAGCACCTGGGTTGCGCTAAATGTAGCCACCAATCAGCAAGCACTAGCCAGGGTGCTGAGCCAAAAATGGGCCGGCACTTTAGCTTAGTTTCCTGCTTTTTAAAATAAAGATAGCAAGAGAACGAAGAAACATTGATAATAGGAGTAAATTAGAAAGTTGCTTAAAATTGTATACTATATCTGAATAAGGAAAGAAAACATTTGGGTTTAGTGTCCCTTTAACCACTTCACTATACTTTTAATAAGTATCCTACTGCATTTTCTAAATCTGCACTACCTCAATGAAAAGGTCAGATATGCCTATTAGTATTGAAATTTGTTATTCATCTTGGTGTTTATGTTTTGAACATTCTTTTTGAAGTGGCTGTATTTTTTTTTTATCTAATAATTGTTTTCTACTGAAGCTCTGACATAAGACTTTATTTACCATTTTGGCTCTAAATTAATCTGCCTTTAATCTGCCACCTGATGCCTGGTGATAAAAACACAATAATACAAAATGTTGACCTAGAAAAATAATTTGCAACACATTATTAGTTTTTTTGAGTACAGCACAAACTCACCAAAATACAATAGAATGCAAGGTAATGAAAGTCTTTTATTTGTGCATTAGCAGCGTCCTCCAAAGGACCTATTTATTGCCAGGTTACGAGTGGAGCGATAACAGTTACACGCAAGCGAACAGGGGTTTATCACGTGTTTGCGCTCATAAGGTTTTTTTTGCTCGTATAACAAGTTAAATGTAAACGCGATCGCTTGAGTGCAATTGAAGTTAACGCTCGCTGGGATAGCGCATCCTCAGAGCTCTGGTTTACTGTTTAGCATAACAAAAAAAATGTCACAAAACATCAAAAATACATTACAAAGTACAGTTACACTCATAATAACACTATCTAATAAAACATATTTTAAAAAACATATTGCACAAAAATGTTATAAGGGATCAAAGATATGAGGTCTCAGGTGTTTGAAAAAAAAACGGCTGCAAAGGGCTTTAACATAGGGATACATAGATATACTGTACATGTCTAAAGATGTATATGTATGTGTGTGTATATATACTGTATATATATATATATATATATATATATATATATATATATATATATATATATATATATAGGAAAGCAAGTAGAATGTTAACAACTCAGGAGACCTTGGAAGAAACAAGCGATACTCTATAATTGCGCTAGTCACAGGGTAAAATAAGTATTCAGGCAGCTATTATAAACAAACAATGTATCAGGTGGAAACCTAAATACAGTGAGAGTAAAAATAAAAGGAAAAAAGGTTTTAACAGCGCCTATATATCTTCATATTAAAACAGGTATAAGAGTGATTAGGTGAATAATTATTGGTGGTACAACAGTAAGTCTTTGGCTGATGAGGAGTGATGTTAATCCAAGTGATTATAGAAATGTATAAAATACCCTTACCAAAAGTTACCCCAATCTAAGGAGGTAAGTTTGCCGCACTGGAGGGTATGTAGATCCTGGATGCCGGTAGGTGCTCCCTTTAATTCGGTTGCCTCTTGGAGTATGAGGGGGTCTGATTCTTTTTAGAGAAAATTTACTTCCTGTGGAGCTGTTGCACCTACCGGCATCCAGGATCTACATACCCTCCAGTGCGGCAAACTTACCTCATTAGATTGGGGTAACTTTTGGTAAGGGTATTTTATACATTTCTACAATCACTTGGATTAACATCACTCCTCATCAGCCAAAGACTTACTGTTGTACCACCAATAATTATTCACCTAATCACTCTTATACCTGTTTTAATATGAAGATATATAGGCGCTGTTAAAACCTTTTTTCCTTTTATATATATATATATATATATATATGTGTGTGTGTGTGTGTGTGTGTGTGCACTGGAGCTCTTTGCAGTCAAGTAGATGAAAACATGTAAAAAAATGTATGCAATATTCATATTTAATAAAGTGTTATACTGTGTATTTACTGTAGATATTTTACATTCCAATGTTCTACATATATATATATGAAATATTCATATTTTCATGTCGGGTTAGTGCACATGAGAATATGTGATCAGGTTTGCGCGCGAGTAAGGTGTTTTTTTTCTCCTTTGACTTCTATGGGGGAATACATTATGCACACAATGGGGCCTATTTATCATGATGCGAGCGGACATGATCCAATATTGCGGATCATGTCCGCTGCACATCGATAACTGCTGAGAGCATACGCTCTCAGCATTTATCATTGCACCAGCAGTTCTCAGAGCCAATCGGCCGCTAGCAGGGGGTGTCAATCAACCCGATCGTATTCGATTGGGTTGATTTGGGGCGATGTCTGTCCGCCGCCTCAGAGCAGGCGGACATGTTATTGAGCAGCGGTCTTTAGACTGCTGCTTCATAACTTGTGTTTCTGGTGAGTCTGTTCGGAGCTTGATAATTCGGCCCCTATATTCAAAGTTTGGCTTTTTACGTGCATCGGGTTAGTGCACAAGCGAAAACTTTTACTTTCATCTTGTAATTACGAGGGCTACTCGACGAGCACAAAAAGCTTACTTCTAGCAGAGTTAGCTCTTGAGCAGGAGCATTAGATACCAGACTACCCCTTCATAAAAAGGACAGTAGAGAAGAATCTGGCAACTACAGGCCAGTTAGTTTAACTTCAGTAGTAGGGAAATTAATGGAAAGCCTCTTAAAAGAAAGAATTATGACTTACATAAAGACAAACAATTTAGAGGACCAAAATCAGCATGGTTTTACTTCAGGGAGATCATGTCAGACTAATCTAATTGACTTCTTTGATTATGTAACAAAAGTATTAGACAAGGGAGGAGCAGTTGATGTAGCATATCTAGATTTCAGCAAAGCATTTGACACCGTCCCACACAATAAACTTATTCACAAACTATATCTCCTTGGTCTAGATTCAAAAATTGTGAACTGGGTGGAATGCTGGCTTAAGGACAGAAAACAAAGTGTCTTAGTAAATGGAGTTCATTCAGCAGAGGGGGCTGTTACTAGTGGTGTTCCTCAGGGGTCAGTTCTGGGGCCTGTTTTGTTTAACATATTTATCTGCGATATCAGCAAAGGGCTACAGGGGAAAGTATGTCTCTTTGCAGATGATACAAAAATTTGCAACAGAGTGGATGTTCCAGGGGGGGTAGACAAAATGAGAAGTGATATACAACAATTGGAGGATTGGACAAATGACTGGGGTCTAAAGTTTAACACAGCAAAGTGTAAAATAATGCATTTAGGGAAGAAAAATCCAAATGTTAATTACAGACTCAATGACACTTTACTGACTGTTACAGACGAGGAACAGGACTTGGGAATTATTATTTCAGATGATTTAAAACTTAGTAAACAATGTAGTAATGCAGCGAGTAAGGCTAGCAGAATGCTTGGATGTATTGGTAGAGGTATTTGCAGCAGAAATAGTAAGGTTCTTATGCCACTTTATAGATCATTAGTTAGGCCTCATCTTGAGTATTGTGTGCAGTTCTGGAGACCATATCTTCAGAAGGATATTAACAAACTTGAATCTGTGCAAAGGAGGGCTACCAAAATGGTACATGGTCTAAAAAATAAAACTTACCAGGATAGGCTCAATGACCTAAATATGTATAGCTTAGAGGAGAGAAGGGAAAGAGGTGATATGATAGCAACTTTCAAGTACATTAAAGGGTTTAGTAAAACTGAGGCTGTGGGTATTTTACATAAAATGGAAAATTCAAGAACAAGGGGTCATGAGCTCAAGCTAAAGGGTAGTAGATTCAGAAGTAATTTGAGGAAGCACTTCTTTACAGAAAGAGTGATTGATTTATGGAATAAACTTCCTCAAGAGGTAGTAGCAACAAACACTGTGGGGGACTTTAAAAATGCATGGGACAAGCATAGGGCTATCCTACGAACTAGATAAGTTTATACTGTTAGGTAAGGTGGGGCAGACTTGCTGGGCCTATGGCTCTTATCTGCCGTCAATATCTATGTTTCTATGTTTCTATGACTACTTGTAATCTGACCATTAATGGGCACACCACCTGGCTGATTTTATTGACCACTGGCTAAAATTTAAGCCAATATTAAGATTATATCAATTATTTTCAATATTTTTAGACAAAATATCATTAAAATCCATTAATGTTAAATTATGCAATGAAAGAGTGATTTGGATATTTATAAATACCAGAAAATGTTATAATATTGCAAAGATTACACTGCCCCCTCCTGGTTACTTCATAATGCCACCCAGATGGCAACATTTTTCTTTGAAGATGCATTGCAACAGTGCTACGTAAAAATAAATGTTTTAAAAACATTTCAAACCTGTATTTTTGCTATGAAAATAATGGATTGCATTAGGCATGTGTATTCAGCATTTTCCTTATTTGCTGAATGCGGAAGAAGGTGGAAGATTATGACATTCATCTCTTTTTGGAGTCAGATTTCTTTATATGAAAGTGCAACACACTAAGATCTGGATTTGCACATGCCTATATCGTAATTGCAGTCCCAGGGCACACCCTTTGAAAAACCTCTTGATTGCTGTTTATCTTACTTCTTTTACTGTGGCCAATTAGGTACAGATAAAAGCAAGCCCCTGCATATATTAACCAATCACTGTACAGCATAAAGGAGTGTCAGTGTCTCTCTGGGGGAAGTGGAAATAGTACAAGTTTCAGTGTTAAATTACAGGAAAGATGCTAAATAAATAAAAAATTAAGTTTTGAGTTTAAGGTTACTTTAATGTACAGTATGTATCAAGGCCTCTATTATGCAACACTGTGAAAAAAATGTAACTATAAAAAAGTATATTTTTACTTCATTTGATTAAAGATTTTCAAATTTGTTTAATGACATCTTCTATTTAAAGAGAAAAAGAGCAATAATAAAAAATAAAAAAAGGGATTAATGTCACAGTTAAAGTCAGCTCCAGAATATCAATGCACCAGGGATCTGGAGCTGTACACAGCCACTGAGTCAATCAAATGGGGCATATGTGCATAGCCACTAATCATTGGCCATCTTCAGCTCAGGACTGACAGTGCATTGCCTATCTGGAGGTGACAACTATGTATTTAACCTTCATAGAGTTCAAGTAATAATAAAATGCTCTAGTACAATGATGACTAACCTTGGCACCCCTGATGTTTCAGGACTACATTTCCCATGATGCTCAACTAGACTGCAGAGTGCCTAAGCATCATGGGTACGCCAAGCTTAGCCATCACTGCTCTAGTACATTAGAAAATTTAATGAGAAAAATAAATTGTAGACAGTGGAAGATTTCATGTATTTATCCATTTTATTTATATTTTTATTTGTGCTCTGGTCTTATGTCACCCTGATTCTAGTGAAAAAGGGAAATATTAGCACATTTATATGAACAGTTTGCATTTGAAAAATAATCTTACAAAAAGATCCCCCATGCATTTAACAGAGCAAAGTTTTAACACTACAAAGATTTATTATTATTTTTTTGTTGATTTAATTTTTTTCTTGCAACATGACAAATTATTGATCTAATGTCTAGATAGTTAAACTTACCTTTAATTTCTTCAGTTCAGAGGACAAATGGGTATCATGCTTTATATTATTTCCCTGGTGAACACTCAGAAACACGGACCATTTTGGCACTTAAGAATGTGTTACTCTTAAGGTTTTATCATTGGAAAGAGTTCATACAGTTGTCCCGTTCTTCTAAAAGAATTAGGATGGCGGGTTTGAGTGACTATTGTAAAATTTAAGCTCAGCATGCTGTGATCCTTTCCATCAGATTTGGAGGCTGGCAAATTCATTCATTAGATTGACTTTTATATCAAAGAATCAAATACATACGTTTAAAACATATTTTAACAGTTTTATTAATATTTTGTTTGTTGTTTTGCATGAATGTCATTTGTATTTACATAGCAATCTCCCCCTGGAAAAAAAACCACAGTATGAAAATAGAACTGTGTGCACTGCCACAATGTGTTCAGAAGTATTATTGAAGAGCTATTGGTGGATATCTTTTAGCCTCCGGGAAGACAATGTTCCAAGACAGGGAACCTGCCTGTAACAATCTGGCAGCTAGGATTCCCCTCTGCTATTCCTGGCCATATGCAGCATCAAGTGGTGGAGGTCCCAAACTGCTAGAAGAGTACAAAGTAGTTAACAGTGACAGCGGTTGGGTGTAGATGAGGTCAGACAGGCAAGGTCAGGCAAAAGGCAGGCAAACAATGTAAAAAAAATTAACAAACACTAAAAGTTGTCAGGTCAGGCAAGGGCAAAAACACAAACAGGTAGCAAAGCACAAAATCCCTAATCAAAAGCTCCAGGCCAAAAAAGTCAGCAACAACGCTTTCAGACAGAGACACAAGATTGAGCACACACAGGAAGCATTTACAGGCTCGGTTTGGAGGAAAAAGCTGGCTTTAAATAGTCTGCGATTGATTACAACATGAGCCTCAGCTGCAGGTAGGTGGTGCCAGAGAGTAAAGAAAGAACAAAGACCAATTTGTAAAAAGCAGCTTCCAGTTCAAGTCCTCCAATAGCTCAAGAGAAAAGCAGTAGCCCAGCAACCTGCAGACCTTGGTTTGACTCCCAGGCTGTGACACTGTCCACCTGAGTTTGTGACACTGTCAATGTTTAACATTGAGCAAGTAAATGTTTATGCAGCCTACCCACGGCTACCAATCAGCTTGTCAATTATCCTGGAGGAACCTTCTGTTACGACTGTAGCTATATGACCATTTGCTTCCTTTGAATAAACTTGACAATAAGGATTTCAGAAATCCACTTATAATTACTAATTTACTTGTACATAGTTGGGATGAGCTAGAACTTTGCAAGGGACATCTCTGTTTATCTGGAAAATGATGGTTGTGGTCCTAGTTCCATAGAAAATTTAAGATGTTTTTATTTTTGGGGAGACTTTTGTTTTATAGAATGTTTCATATTTTTTTGTAATTACTTTTTTTAATTTTAGGGGTAAGGGTAGGTGTTGGGTTTCTTCTTCTTTGGAGATTCCCTTAGAATGGGAGTCCTTAAAACTAGGGAATCCCTTAGTGGGTGGAGGTTCCCTCAGTGAGAAGGTGCTTTAGTGGGGGGACACTTTAGGTGGGGGTTAAGTACTGTGGAGGCTCATGGTTAGAGAACTTAGGTGTGGTGGGAAGCCTGGAGGTTAAAGGGATAAGGGGGTGAGGTTAGGGGGGGTTAGTTGACGAGAGAGTTCTGGGTTGAGGTGGTTGATTGGGGTGATGGGGTTGCAGTTAAGGTGATTAGTTTTGCTGGGGAGTACAAAGGTTAGAGGATAAATGCAGTGGGGGATCAGAGTTATAGGGTTAAATGCATGGGGTGTCCAGTGTCATGGCTTAAGAGGCTTACCTAGGTAGACTAGGGGTAGCTCTAAGAAGGGATGTGAGGCATGTAATAACTGCACTGAAGATTAAGAGAATTTTTAGTTTTAGCCAGAGCTGTGAGAGGAACTATTGCTGATCCAATTGCAGAAGAAAATAATGAGGTTAGTGCGGTCTTGAAGAATAGATGCGCTAAGGATAATGCAGTGAAGATCCATGTTAATGTTAATGATGCTTCTATAGAAAGTAGCTGCGCTAAGGGTAATGCTATTATAATAAATTCCCGTCTTTGAAAAGCTACGGTGAAATGCGCATCAGGCGACTGCCCCCTGCTATATACAACCTTTATGTGTGAAATTAGTTCCACATATGATCTATAATTTAGCCTAATATCTGTGCTCTATAATACTTATAACATTTTACATATTGTAATGGGATTATTCCCCTCCTCATAGACCATATCTAGTTATTAAAGTATTATCCGTTTGTGTGAAAATTGTTCCACACTCGGATTTAGGCTAATTAGTCTGGGTTTGATATTGGGTATCCTCCATTGGGCTACTCGCCCATCTAACTATAATTTTGGACTGTGTCCCCTTTGATATAGCATCTTACATTGCACTAACGATATATGAGGGTTCCCATATCTATCCCAGTATTGGATTAAATTTAATACTTGTACTGTATTTGGGTTGGTAAATGCAGGTTTCCATCTGAGCCGTTTTTTTAATGTGTATGTCCTTTATGTTTTCCATCTCCTACGGATTTAATTTTTATAACTATTAAAAGTTCATTTTTAAATTGTAGGGATCCTTACCCTCCATACACTCTATAAGCGAGTGCTGTTTTTGGTGCTTTATTTCAATATCATTTACTTATTATTATTAGCACTCAGCACCCTCCACAAACTTCTTTTATGGATTTATATAGGATTTTCTGTATCAAACACACCCTCCTTTTTTCCATATTTGTATAATGTGTATCAGAAGTAGTAACCTTGCTGCAGATTTGGTGCCAAAAGGGGTTCAGGAAGTTTTGAAAGATCTTCAGTAATGCATTCTGCGCTCGTTTATTCTACTATGAAGTTCCTAACATTCCTGTTGAGTTTTTACTGGTTTGACCTCTGCCTGTTTTGCCTGCTTCGGTAGTCAGATGCCTATCTTGGACTGGTTATCACAATTTTGATTTCAAGAGCTGTTTCCTAACTTCTATTTACTCAGTTTAAGCTGCTATCTGATTTTAAAAGATATTCCTGAATATGGATTACTCTCCTGTTCTTCTAAGTGTTCTTGCTGTCCGTCTCCAGAGCCCTGAATGCTTCAGTACAAACAGCCTGTACCTGTTTCTCTTCTGCACTGTCTACTCTGCATACTTGGCTTCAGACCCACAATAAGGTAACTTTTGGTTATCCTTATACCCAGTAGTTAGGGAGGTTAGATGTGGTGGGAAGTCCGGCAGTTAGGGGGTTAAGTTTGGTGGATGGGGCATAGTTAGGGGGTTAGATATGGAGGGGGGTCTGGCAGGGGGTTAAGTGCATAGGAGGTTTGCAGTTAGGCAAGTAGTAGGAGGGTCGCTCAGTTAGAAGGGGGTTCCAGAGGATATGTGGTTAAGTGCAATGGTGGGGTCTTGATGAGGGAGTAAGATATGGTGGGGAGTCTATCAGGAGGTTAAGTGGTGGGGAATATCACTAAGAGAGTTAGATGTGGTGTGGTGTCTGGCAGTTAGAGGGTTAAGTGCAGGCATGTGGGTTTATATTAGTGAGGTTATTTATAGTCTGTTTTTTCAGCAGCTAGGGGGTTAAGTGAGGGGCCCGGGTCATGGTTAGAGGATTAGATGTGGTGATGGGTCTTATGGTCAGGGTTAAGTGAAGGGGAGGTTTGTGATCAGGTGATTAGATGGGGTGAGGGATAAATGGGGTTGGGGCACAGTTTTGATGAGGTGGGGCCGGGGGTCTTGTTGATAAGGTGATTAAGTGTAGTAGTGGGGGTTTCAGTTAGGATTAGATGGGGTGGTGTCAGGGGTTGTTGCAGTTTTGGTTTCAGCAATTAGGACTTTAGCTGTTATGTGGGATTGGGGTAAGAGTGACAGGTGTGGTTTGTGTTTAAGCAATTTGGGGATAAGTGTGTGTGGGGTTTACTATTCAGGGTTAAGCATAGCTGTGGTACATTAAATAGGAGGGTTAGGTGCAAGGGTTTTTGGTGGTTTATGGATTAAAGGAACATGGAACCCCGAATCTGAATCTGACAGAGCATACAGTTTTAAATATCTTTCCAATTTACTTTTATTACAGAGTTTGTATAATTCTCTTGGCATCCTCTGTGAAAGGAGCAGCAATGCAGTACTGGGAGCTAGCTGAACATATTGGTAAGCCAATGAGCCACCAGATTCTTGAAAAAGCCAGAACACCTGGCGAAACATGTCGATGGGAGTGTGACTTTCTATTACACCAGAAGGAGACTGGAGAATTACCTGCGTACATTCAGTACTAAAGTGCAGGAAAGACTTCAAGTAAGAACCTTCTAAGGAATAACGTGTGCAAGTATATAAAAAAAATTACAGCTTGAGGTGTCTGCCCTTACGTTTACGGGCATAGAGGATCCAGACGGGGACTCAGGTCATAGGGCAATTGACCTCCCGGAACTCCCCCACCTGAGAGGCTGCCGGAAATACGGAGTAAGTAGATGCGGCAAGCGTTGGGGAATAAGGCAGAACGCTGCAAATAAGGCTAGCTGGATTCATCTTCAAATAAGGGTAAGAACATTTACACTAATAACCCTTAGCTAAATGGAATATTCAGTGAACTGACTTCAATTCACAAACATTCCTGGTCATTTACAAACGTGAACACCACTGTCATCTGATATTTGCCATTAATACTCCACTACACAGCTAATATCGCTGCATATGGGATTATAATCTAAAAATAACTGCATGATATATATCCCTAACGGCATCATTGCAAGGATTGACTTTTATCTGATACATTGTACCACCGCTCATATAACTTTTGTAACAGTTTTTGTGGTTTAACCCTTGGTATACTTTAGAAAAGTCTCCACGCTAATCAAAATAACTTGAATTTATGAATCAGTGTTGCAACACTTAGGTATTTTATAATTTTTATTGTATATTTTACATGCTCATTTTATAGCACTAAGTTTTGTGCTTCTGTATTAATAAGGTTACATTTATAATAAATTGCTGTTTATTTATGGTTTACATCTTGTCACTAGTTCTTTAGTGATTTCAACATTTACAAGACCTTTATATGTTTTACACCTGTCGCTAATTATCTAATCTAATGTGATTTCAACAGCTAAAAGCCTTCAACTCTCTAACCCCCCCTACAACCTCACCCATGTTGTTTCTCAGTGGTTTTGGGCTCCTTAGAGCAGTGATTTTTAACCTTTTTTTTGCTGTGGCACACTTTTTTACATTAAAAAATCCTGTGGCACACCACCATCCCAAAATGTTACAAAAATCACACATTGTAGCCTAATACAGCATATATATATACACATACACACAAACACACACATACTGTATGTATTGTGCTGTTATGCCATGCCTCCTACAAACTACCCCTGCACTGGGAGTTAAAAACAAGCAAAGTTTAAAAAATATGTCACACTGTTGTCAGTCTGCCGTGGCACACCTGAGGATCTCTCACGGCACACTGGTTGAAAAACACTGCCTTAGAGCAACCACAATCCCTGGAAGCTTTTGTTTGCTTGTCTTGTGAAGAGCTGGTGTATGACCAGAAAAACCCTCCTAGGCTGGCCGGGGCTCCTGGAACTCCTGGTCGTCTGTCTCACAACGGACACCCACCTAACTCCTCTCAGGCTGGCCGGGCTCCTGGAACTCCCGGTTGGCCACAGGACAGCAGGACACCCGCTAACTTAACCCCTGGTCGCTCCAGCAGCCCTTTGCCCCAGAGCTCCGCTATTTTGGGGATTGGTAGCCTCTAGGGAGGACAAGAGCTGTGGCAATTATCAGAGGGGAGCTCCTTTGGGAACTGGGGGTTTCGGACACCCCTAACCCCATAACTTCAACGGACTGTAACTCCGGTCCCCAGTAACGAATCATGCTGATTTTTGAACTGTGGCATCTGGGGACAGAGAGCTTTAAAATGACACCCTGGAAGTGCCACCGCTCCACCGGTATCACCCAAAACTGCCACCCCTAGGTATTGGGATTATGTGAGACTGTGGCTCCTATGGAGGTGCCGGGCTGTCTGGAGGGGCGGGAATGGCGGGAAATTGTGGGATTGTCCTTTGTGTTATCAAGATGAGCTGTGTGTATAAAAGGAGTTTATGTTTTACAATAAAATTAGTTCTTGTTTAACCTGACTGCTAGTCTGTCTAGTTATTTGGGTTGGCTCCAGCTAAAATCACTTTCCTGGGCTACATAGCAGCCTGTTCCAGGCAGAGAAAGGATCATCAGGCAGAGCTACCCACTCGGGGTAGCCGGGGTATCCGTCACATTCAGATCATCAGGCAGAGCTACCCAGTCTGGGTAGCTGGAGTCTGCCACAGGGTGGGACCCTGGGTACTGATGCTGTCGGGCATCAGGGGTGGCTACAGGCTGTGGTCACTTGCCAGATACATAGCTGCAGTCAGCAGGGAGGAAGCAGGACCCGTTTGGCGGAGCTACCCAGTCGGGGTAGCCGGGGTATCCGTCACATTGGCTGGCAGCTGTGGGATCTGCTTCTTCCACACGATTCCTGCTGACAGAGAAGGGCCACAGTAGCTGGTAACTATGGAAGCCGAGTACCTAAGGAGAGTAAAGGAGGCACTGACCCAGCTGGACAATCCTGGTTCTGAACTGGACCAGCTGAGTTGCAGGAGCATTGTCCGCCAGCGACTATGGAGGGAGAGGCTTCAACAAGAAAAGGATTGTGATGGAAAGGTCCTCCCCACAGATGATGAGAGGTACTGGGTCCGGTGGGACTTGCGAGTGCTTTTCCTGGGAGAGCAGCCCATGGAGGAATGGCTATCGGATCTAGACCGACTGGTCCGGGCAGTGGGTGGAGGAAGGCTATCGGGACCTCAGATGGCTCGCTATGCAAGTACGGCCATGGCTGGAGGATTGCTCCCTCACAGAGGGCTTTGGCTTCGGCGGCCCTGGGTTACTATTGGAAAAGTTGACAGAAGACCCAGAATTTGGGAGCAGGGCGGAACTGAGAGTAAGGAACATTGGCCACTCCTGAGAGCAGCTGTTGGATCTCTCGGGGGTACCCTGGCTGGTATCCGATATGGTATCGCTTATTGTCCAAGAATGGGGACTGGAAAATGCATACAAGAGGCTGCTAGACCGAGTTCTGCAGCATGTAATGGAGTCTGCACGGAGTTGTGGTGCAGCACTCTGGGAATCATGGAGGCTGGCCTCAGATGAGTGGCAACTGAGCATAAGCGACAACAAGCTGCTAGATACAGATCTGCAGCATGGGCCCAAGCTTATAGACCTGGACAAAGGAGCCACCCCAGCAGAAGCACTGGCAACAGGGCAGAGAGCCGCCGGCCTCTGCCCAGCACCTGTAACAGCTCCAGGAAACCAGGGAGAGGAGGAAGTCGTCCTCCCTCCCTTTACAGAGAACCCCTTGCAGGGAGAGATGGATGTCGATAACTCTCCCCAGCAGCAGAATCCCTTCCTGGGAGAGGAGACAGTCGGTCTCTCTCCCCAGCGGCAGAGCCAGGAGCCAGGAGAGGAGACAGTTGGTCTCTCTCCCCAGCGGCAGAGCCATACCCTGGGAGCAGAGGTAGTCGTCCTCCCTCCCCGCAAACAGAACCCCTTCCCGGGAGAGGAGACAGTCGGTCTCTCTCCCAAGCGGCAGAGCCATCCCCTTGGAGCGGAGGTAGTCGTCCTCCCTCCCCGTAAACAGAACCCTTTCCCGGGAGAGGAGACAGTCGGTCTCTCTCCCAAGCAGCAGAGCCAGGAGCTGGGAGAGGAGACAGTCGGTCTCTCTCCCCAGCGGTAGAGCCATCCCCTGGGAGCGGAGGTAGTCATCCTCCCTCCCCGTAAACAGAACCCCTTCTCGGGAGAGGAGACAGTCGGTCTCTCTCCCCAGCGGCAGAGCCAGGAGCCGGGAGAGGAGACAGTTGGTCTCTCTCCCCAGCGGCAAAGCCATCCCCTGGGAGCGGAGGTAGTCGTCCTCCATCCCCGTAAACAGAACCCCTTCCCAGGAGAGGAGACAGTCGGTCTCTCTCCCCAGTGGCAGAGCTATCCCCTGGGAGCAGAGGTAGTCGTCCTCCCTCCCCGTAAACAGAACCCCTTCCTGGGAGAGGAGACAGTCAGTCTCTCTCCCCAGCGGCCGAATCCCTTCTCTGGGAGAGGAGTCTGTTGGTCTCTCTCCCCAGCGGCAGCACAGTTTCCCATGGAGCGGAGGTAGCAGACCTCCCTCCCCAGCGGTAGATCTCCTTCTCGGGAGAAGAGACAGACGGACTCTTCCCTCAGTAGCTTGGCAGGGTCTCTACCCTTTTCTTGTCCCGGAGTATTTCTCACCGGGGGCAGGCGTTGCATTGGGCAAGGAGGATAAAAGCTTATGCAGTTGGTGCCACATGTTTATCTGCCACACCAAGGAGCAACCTCCCCCTCCGGTCTGGGGTGGGAATACATCCGGGAAACCGGCACCGGCTTTGTTTGTGGGTGGGTCAGCCGGTTCTCAACAGTGTGTCACAGAGGGAGACAGTTTGGCCATGGAACTTAAGGAAAATGGAACTTGTGGAACAGCAATTGTTTGGGAGCCGGCCTTAGCAAACTTGTTTGGGACTTTGCATTATGTGACTATCCCTGCGCCCAGAGCACAGGGTATAAACACCAGCAGGAACCCCCAGGATGCCCCAAGCTCAGGAGAGATGGGATAACCACCTCTCCCAGCAACCGAGAAGTGGAGGGCCACCGTCGGACAGCCCCAGGCCGACCCGTTAAGGGTCTAGCCGGGTCTGCCGAACTATAGGGGGGGAGATGTCATGGATACCAGACAGCTAAGGCTACCCCCAACCCCCCTACAACCTCACCCCTGTTGTTTCTCAGTGGTTTTGGGCTCCTCAGAGCAACCACAATCTCTGGAAGCTTTTGTTTGCTTGTCTTGTGAAGAGCTGGTGTATGACCAGGAAAACCCTCCTAGGCTGGCCGGGCTCCTGGAACTCCCGGTCGGCCGCCTCACAACGGACACCCGCCTAACTCCTCTCAGGCTGGTCGGGCTCCTGGAACTCCCGGTCGACCACAGGACAGCAGGACACCTGCTAACTTTACCCCTGGTCGCTCCAGCAGCCCTTTGCCCCAGAGCTCCGCTATTTTGGGGATTGGTAGCCCCTAGGGAGGACAAGAGCTGTTGCAATTATCAGAGGGGAGCTCCTTTGGGAACTGGGGGTTTTGGACACCCCTAACCCCATAACTTCGACGGACTGTAACTCTGGTCCCCAGTAACGAATCATGCTGATTTTTGGACTGTGGCATATATATAAAAAATAGAGATATATAACATGGAAGCCCCCATATTTTTATGGAGAATAAAACATTACACTTCTCACTTTAATATTTAAGCAACTAATATAATTTTATAAAGTACATCATATTATATTATTATTTTTATTTTTAATATTATTATTATTATTATGGATGTGCATTTGTTTATTACAGCAGCAAATAAATGCCGAATATGGCAGCCGCCAGTGGCATTCCACTATTTTCGGAGCCAGATTTCTTCTTGATGAAGATCTTAGTGTGTTGCACATTCACAAGAAGAAATACTCTGAAAATAGCCAAATGCAGCTGGCAGCCTCCTTATTCAGAATTTGCTGCAGAAATAGACAAATACACATTGCTAATTATTATTATTCTCTACTCTGGTCATATTTGCTTGAATAAATAATATCTATCATTTATAAAGGGCCAGATTACAAGTGGAGTGCAAAATATCGCTTTCGCTAAAGTGATATTTGCGCTCTACTTTGTAATATCAGTGCACGCAAATGTGCGCTGGTATTACAAGTTAGGTACAATGTGAACGCGAAGCTTTACACTCACGAAAGCGCACTTCCCTAGGCTTTTAATGGGAGCCTCGTTCCCATGCCATAAGACACAGCATGAGAACTAGCGCAGCAAAGGAGGTAAATCGCACAGCGATGAGCAGCAGATTGTAGATATATATGTTTAGGAGTATTTACATATATATTTATGTGCTAATATGTGTATATATATATATATATATATATATATAAGCATGATATACATATATATTTACAGGGAAAACACAGTTCCCATAGACCGCAATGTAAAGGCATTTTTCAGTGCCGTTGTTTTCTAACACCCCACACCCACCACTTTTAAACCCCTTAAAACTACCTCTTGCAGTTATCACTAAAACAAAAAAAAATGCTCCATATTTTTTTTAAAGGCACAGTACACTAAATATTGGGGGGCAATTGGGGCACATTTTTAAAATTAACCAGAGGTCTGACCTATGGTTAATTTTTGTAGCGCTATATGCTACTGCAAGCTCACAGTAGCAATAACCAGCCACTTGTAATGGATGGTTGTTTATGGCATGCCCATAAATGGGTGAATTTGCTCCACTTGTAATCTAGCCCTTAGGGGCCAATTTATCATTGGTCTGTCTGACATAATCCACTCAGCGGATCATGTCCGACAAACATTGATAAATGCTGACAGCGTATGCTTGTGAACTGCTTGTGCAATGTCGCCCCCTGCAGATTCGCGGCCACTCAGCCGCTAGCAGGGGGTTTCAATCAACCTGGATCGTATCCTATCGGTTTGATTGCTGTCCGCCGCTCAGAGCAGGCAAACCAGTTAAGGAGCAGCGGTCTTAAAACCGCTGCTTCTTAACTGCTGTTTCCTTCGAGCCTGAAGGCTCGCGCGGAAACAGTCGCATCAGGGGCCGTTCGGCCTTCGATAATTCGGCCCCTTAGTGTTTAATGTCTCTTTAAAATTGGTATTATAGATATGCAATGTAAGAAGCCTGACACTGGCTATCTTAAAAAACTGAGGTCTTGATTTTAGTAGCAAGTATGTGTTATTTTCTTACAAGTGTGCTGCTCCTAGACCTGTGCACGGCAGAATTCATCTGATTCATAGACTTGTCATGTGTGTTCTATTTAAGTAAAGTTGCAATTACACAGAAGTAGATACCTTCCAAGAGATCTATTACCAAAAGTAAATAAACATGTTCTCATTCCAATGCGCCAAACTAAAGGTGACAGCCCCACTCAAGCAGGTATATATTTCACTCTCTATAAAGTTATAGTTCCTATTAGCTTCAAGAACAATGCTTAATCCCCCACATGCAAGGTCTTATTGGTTCTCTATCACAGAATGCAAACTTGACATTGAATACGGTTTTCTCTCTTCCTCCCAAATGACCTTGCACAGTTTTCTTTGATTAGAAGCAACTCCTTCAGACTTTGCTGGTTCATTGATGAACGCTGAAATATATTAGAATAATAGCTGTCAATATGGTATATCTCGGGTAGTCTCTGGTGTTTAATAGATTTTCTTATATTTTGTTTTAAAGGGACATGAAACCCAAAATTTGTATTTCATTATTCAGATAGAGAATACAATTCTAAACAACTTTCTCATTGATTTCTATTATTTATTTAGTTTCATCCTCTTGGTATCATTTGTTGAAGTAGCAGCAATGCACTACTGGTTTCTAACTGAGAACATGGGTGAGCTAATAACAATCAGTATGTATATGCAGCCACCAATCAGCAGCTAGAACCTAGGTTCTTTGCTGCTCCTGAGCTTACCTAGATAAACCTTTCAGCAAAGGATAACAAGAGAAAGAAGCAAACTAAATAATAGATGTAAATTGGAAAGTTTTTTAAAATTGTATTCTCTATCTAAATCATGAAAAGTAAATTTATGCTTACCTAATAAATTAATTTCTTCTACGATATGACGAGTCTACGGATTTCATCCTCACTTGTGGGATATTAACTTCCTGTTAGCAGGAGGTTAATATCCCACAAGTAAGGATGAAATCCGTGGACTTGTCGTATCTTGTAGAAGAAATAACATTTTTGGGTTTCATGTCCCTTTAAGAATATTTCAATAACTGAATTTAAAATTTCACTTCCCACCAGTCTGCCTGTTTTGTAACGCTCCATTAAAGGGTCATAAAAACATTGAGTGGACTAGGGTGGCTAGACAGACAGACAGACAGATAGATAGATAGATAGATAGATAGATAGATAGATAGATAGATAGAAGTAATCTTTTATTTTGAGATTAATATAATTAGAAAATAAAATTAAAATGTAATTTATCAAAAATACAGTGTTTAAATATAGAACGTACCAGTATAAATGCAATTATTATTATATAGTTATACAGAAATTACATGAATGATATGTTTTCTGTGAAAAAAAATAAAATAAATAAGTCTCCTAATATTTATTTATGTGAGATTTACATAGAGCAGTTGAGCGTACTACAACATTCTACTTGCCTAATTCAAACAGATTTATTTTATGTGTATTTTCTACACCATAAATCTGGCTTATTGAGACTCTTGAGAGCCAAGGATGGCCTGTCCTATTGTGAACCTTCTGACAAGTGAGAAATTTTGTACACAGTACGTGTATGCGCATTATATATAAACCTTCTACACCATCAAGATCACAGAGAGTTATACGATTTGAAAATATGACCATTATCCTCCTATTTGAAGGCTGACACTATTAATCTTTCAAAGAGCTATCCTTTTTTTATTCCTCATGAAATGCTCAAACTATTCTCAGAAAACTAACTGATTATTAAGAGATTATGATCTTATGTGGCCAAGGCAATGTGTTGTACAGAAAGCTTTGCAATGTATCTTGATGAAGACACATATAATTGGTTGAAATATGTTAATTATTTAGAATTTTGATGCTACAGTACAGTGGTCTGCTATTTTTTTTCTGTAAGGGGCCATAGAGTACAAATATTGGTCTTTGTGGGCCCAGAGGCAAAATCAAGCATATTAAGGGTCAGAGTACAAGTGGAGCGTTAATTTATCGCGTGCCCATAAATGGGCAAATTCACCCGTTTATGAGCGCGCAATAAATAACCAGCCTCTGTTTATTTTTCCAAAAATGCCCCAATTGGCCCTAAAATAAATAGTTTTTTAGTTTTTCATTTAAAAAAAATGTAGCCTTTTTTTTTAATAAGAAAAACTGCACAAAGCATTTTGTAGGGTTTAAAGTTGGCGGGTGTAGGGTGAAAAAAAAAACGACACTGAAAAGGGCCTTTACATTGCGGTCTATGGGGAACTGTGCTTATATACATATACATTTATGTGTTAATATGTGTATATACACATATAAACACTTAAATATATATGTATACACTATATTCATAGACATAGATCTGCTGCCCATCGCTGCGTGACTTACCCCCTTTGCTTCACTAGGTTCTCGTGCCCTGTCTGATGGCATGAGAATGAGAGTTACTTAAAGGGACAGTCTACCCCAGAATTTTTATTGTTTTAAAAGATAGACAATTCCTTTATTACCCATTCCCCAGTTTTGCATAACCAACACAGATATACTAATATACTTTTTACCTCTGTGATTACCTTGTATCTAAGCCTCTGCAGACTGCCCCCTTATTTCAGTTCTTTTGACAGACTTGCATTTTAGCCAATCAGTGCTGACTCCTAGGTAACTCCACGTGAGCACAAAGTTATCTATATAGCACACATGAACTAACACCCTCTAGTTGTGAAAAAATGTCAACATAAGAGGCGGCCTTCATGGGCTAAGAAATTTGCATATGAGCCTATCTAGCTTTCAACTAAGAATAAAAGGGAAAACAAAGAAAAATTGATGATAAACGTAAATTGGAAAGTTGTTGAAAATTGCATTCCCTATCTGAATCATGAAAGTTTAATTTTGATTAAACTGTCCCTTTCATTTTTCTGACAATTACTTTACATTGAATTGGATATATTGTGTTGACGTTTATTGTAGTGTGCCTAACAGCGGTGCAAATCAATGAGAGAGACACATATGGGGGCCGATTTATATAAGTGCCAGCGGACATGATACGATGTAAATAAATATGATGGGTGATTTAAAAATAGGAGTGTTAGGTATTGTATATATATTGTGTTGTTTGTCAAGCTCGACCAGGCTAGAATGATCACAATGATCTTTGGTTTTAGAACGTATAAAGTATTTTCAAGTCAGAGGACTTGAGTCCAAGGGGTCAATTTATCATGGCCCGAATGGGGCCAAATACCCCTGTTTCCGGCTGCATTCAGCAATGTCTGGTGGACATGATACGCTACAGTGTATCATGTCCACCAGACATTGATAAATTGGCCCCCAAGTCAAGTAACAAGCAATTTTTGTCAAGTTGCAAGCTTTGTTCGATTATGTTGAGTCCCATGTCATTAAATTTGTGACTCAAGTCCAAGTCAAGTCCAAATCATGCAACTTGAGTCCAAAACCCTGGCAGGGACATACTTGTGGGTTGCTGTTTAGTAATACTGGTTACATATTGAAAAAACTAAATTAGAAACAAAGTCTGCACACAACCCCAATTTAATGGGTGTCGTTAAGGACACCATTCTGTCACATTTTACAGATAAGAATAAATACATGTGCTGACCTACCAACCATCATGGATCATGCAGCAATGTCATACTTTTGGAGGAGCGCCCTCTGATACCCCTGCAGCAACTGCAACCAGGGCAAACTTTTCAGCCTTCAGAAGCTGACTCTGCTCAGCCATACACATCTTGACCCCACCCAGGTTCACCAACGTATCACTCTGGTCAAAGCTGCACTTACAAATCGCCTCTGGACTGCCAGTCCCAGAAAGCCTCTGTAAATTGTTAGGAGGTATGGATGTGCATTATCCTCAACTTATACATGAAAAGGGAGGTTGAAGGGACATTTTTTTGTTTTCTGAAAAACATCCTTTTTTTTTGTCATATTTTGACTAAATCATGTAAAGTCATCTGCCCATAGCAAGGCAAACCCTGAAGATGTAATTTTGAAAACCCAAAATCAATATATAGTACTGGCTTGTCCAGCACTAAAGTGTTTAACAATCTTGGTGTATTCATATTATCAAATATATTTTTTGATTAAAACATAACTGTGTAAAATGATCTACTTACAAAGTGGGAGCTGACACTTTGTATTATTTGTATCAATACTAATTGTATCAGAAGCAACATTGTAGCATAACAAGAAACATAAAACAATTTCAGGTAAGAGGAAACATTAAGTAGCCATTTGCAGACATCTCTGTGGCTATTTTAAAATTGTATGTGCCAGGGCTTTTCTTGTCTGTAGACCATAAATGTCAGAATAGTTTCTGAGCTTCATATGTGGTTATCAATTAGTAATAGACCTGACAAGAAAATCTGCAATAAATTGCCCAACAATGATGACACAGAAATTTAGCAGATGTGTTTCACAATATTGAATAGTCCTAGAAGCTTCTGTCTACCCTTATATTAAACATTGATGCAAGTAGTTTTATTTACTTGATGATTAAATGAGATTCTGAGCATTGACTTGGGGGCTGCTATTTCATTAGCTGCAAGAGAGATTTAATGACCATGAGTTAGTATCCTCCCCACTCCCTGCTGAATATCCAAGTTGATGAGTCCATGTGTTTATATTTTCTTATGTAAAAGCCTTGAATGCTTGTTGTTTTATCAATATGTAATTTTAGTATGTTTAAAGGGACACTAAACCCAATTTTTTTCTTTCATGATTAAGATAGAGCATGAAATTGTAAGTGACTTTCAATTATCAAATTTTCTTTGTTCTCTTGCTATCTTTATTTTTTTTATTATGTACTTCCACTGTTTCTACTATTTAAAAAGACATAATATCCAAATGCTAAACCATTTGAAAGTGATGCAGTATTATTGTAAAAAGCTGAACTGAAAATTTCCCCAAACATTTCTATGTAAAAAGAAAAGATATTTTACCTCAAACTTTCTTTAGCTCACAATAGTGTTGTGTGAATAGATATCCTGTAGCTACTTGTCAGTTGCATGATAAAAACAAAACAGCCAATCAGCTTTATCAAGTGCTGATGTCATACATTGCTTTACTGTGATCTTATGATATTTCACTGAATTTTTTTGAGATTTCATAGTAACCTTCCTTAAACTGAGGAGGAAAATAACATGACTGTGCCTGCACATTTCAGGTGCATGCTCCCTTGCAAGTCCTGGGACTAGCATCCTTATTGGCTGCATAAAGTCTCTTTACATTTTGATGTAAAATATCTTCCTTTTTACCTAGAGATGTTCATGTGCTATTTTCTAGTCAGCTTTTTACAGCCATGCTGTATCACTTTCAAGTGCTTCAAGATCGGTGTATCACGTTCCTTTAATAGTCCTTCAACTCATTTTTCCATATCAAACCAAACCCTGTAGGCAATTCCTTCTCTAATATATTTTCATACAAGAAGTTATAAAGTTAAAATGAACTATTCTATGCACTCATACCTTGGAGGTATTTGCAAATTGCAAATTATGTGCAATGTCAACAGAACAGTGGTGGGTGCATTTACACCCAACCAAATTAACTCTTTCAGGGACATACATGTGGCTTGCTGCTTGGTAATACTGGTTACATATTGCAAAGCAAAACGCATTTCCAATTTAATGGAACCCAACCCTCACAGATCTTGCAGGAATGTAATAGGTTGGGAGGAGTACCCACTGTTCCAACTAGGGCAAATTGCTCAGTCTTCAGAAGCTGACTCTGCTTGGCCCAGTACACATCCTGACACCACCCAGGTTTATTCGCAACTCAGCCATGTCAGGTTCATGGAACTGCCCTACCTGGTCACAGCACCACCTACAAAACTCCCCTGGGCCACCACCAATAAATCCTCTGGCCTGCCAGTCCCAGAAAGCCTCTGTAAAATGTTGTGAGGTATGCATGTGCATTATCCTTAACTTATACATAGAAAGGGAGGGTCAAAGGGGCATTTTTTTGTTTTCTGAAAAACATCTTCCTTTACCATATTTATTATCAAATCATGTGAGGTCATCTGCCCATGTCAATGCAAAACCCATGAATTATATATTCTAGTATTTTTAAATTTGTGATGAATTTTCAGTTATCTGCCAATACCATCATACAAGTTGTCTATATGAGCCAGTGAGCAGCGTCTATTTCAATCTCAATTATGGAAAAAAGTAAATTTTCTGTCAGTTTCCATTTTAATTTTCTCTTTCAAATTAGAGGCACTCAATACCCCTCTAATTAAACAAAAGGGGCATAGGAACACCATAATGGCCACACCTCACCCTACAAAGAAAATATATTTGATGTCCAGTAGAGAAGATAATTACCATTGGTCACAGCAATCCCCTGTATCCAATAGGTTACAACTGGTCCATCATTCAAACAAAGCACTTCTTCCTTTTGTAAATGAGCCATTGTTTCTTCAGGTTATACAAAGGGGCATATGTATCAAGCTCCGAATGCAGGCTCGCCAGAAACAGCAGTTATGAAGCAGCGGTCACAAAGACCGCTGCTCCATAACCTGTCCGCCTGCTCTGAGCAGGCGGACAGACATCTCCGGAAATCAACTCGATCGAGTATGATCGGGTTGATTGACACCCCCTGCTGGCAGCCCATTGGCCGCGAGTCTGCAGGGGGCGGCGTTGCACCAGCAGGTCTTGTGAGCTGCTGGTGCAATGCTGAATACGGCAAGCGTATTGCTCATATTCAGACCATGATAACTTGGGGCCAAAGGGTTGGATAGGAGTTGCCCTCAACCTAAAGTGCTTGTTGGCATGTGAATGCTATTTTAAATTAATGTTCAGGATTCTAGAACAGCATGCAAGCCTTAATTTAAAAGAAAAGAAAAAAAACAGGTTGCATATTGTTCTATGTTTTTTATGGGAAAGGTCCCCCATATTAAGTGATACGAAGATGTAATGATGCCCCAACATCCAAATGGACCTCTATGCATTCAGCAACTAGAGAAGAAGAAAACTAGGTGCACATGCAGGGCAGCCAGGAGACACATACAGTAAATCTAGAAGGGACGGTGTCTCCAAGCCATCCTCTGCACCATAGTGATCAACCAGTGAAATTCTACAATTTGGCTCCGAAGTCCTTACTATAGTAATCAAAGGAGTTTTCAAGAGTGATATGGATACTTCCTCTAAGAAGGAATCTTCTTTATTACAGTCCAGAGAGGGACTGGCTAGTTTTTCTGGGCTGGACTGTGCTGTTTAGTCAGGACCAAGCAGGGAAGTGCTGCTCCTGAGGTGTTAATTATCCATAGAACAAGCTATTTTGCTATTATTCATTCCCTGGTTGAGCGCTTCTCTTTTTTTGTGTATGCAAATTATGACCCTTGGACCCATTGCCGATGTGCCTAGAGGGATATGGTTGCACCTCACTGATGAAGCCCACACCAGGCTGAAACGTACTTCTGGAATTTGCCTTTTGTCTTGTTCAGAGATGGGTTGCTGGTATGGACTGTACTGTTTAGTCAGGACCAGACTGATATACTACAGGAAAGAGGCTGCTACTGGGGTGGTTACTAGCCACAGAACAAGCTATTATCTATAGTTTGTTCCCTGGTTGAGCACTTCTCTCTTTTTGTGCGCAATCCAGTTCTTTACCTATGGAAGTGGATAACTTTATTTCACAAACTTAAAGGTACACTAAAGTCAAATTAAGCTTTTATGACTCAGATATTTAAAAAAAAAACTTTCCAATTTACTTCCAATGTCAAAATAGTGCACAGTATATGTATATGTACATTTTCTGAGGCACCAATTCCTACTGAGCATGTACAAGAGATCATATACATATGTGCTGGCTGATGGCTGTTACATGATATGGGGACAAGGAAATGAAAGGATCTTTGAGAAAAAAAAACATAATTTATGTAAGAACTTACCTGATAAATTAATTTCTTTCATATTAGCAAGAGTCCATGAGCTAATGACGTATGGGATATACATTCCTACCAGGAGGGGCAAAGTTTCCCAAACCTCAAAATGCCTACAAATACACCTCTAACCACACCCACAAATCAGTTTAACGAATAGCCAAGAAGTGGGGTGATAAGAAAAAAGTGCGAAAGCATAAAAAAATAAGGAATTGGAATAATTGTGCTTTATACAAAAAAATCATAACCACCACAAAAAGGGTGGGCCTCATGGACTCTTGCTAATATGAAAGAAATGAATTTATCAGGTAAGTTCTTACATAAATTATGTTTTCTTTCATGTAATTAGCAAGAGTCCATGAGCTAGTGACGTATGGGATAATGACTACCCAAGATGTGGATCTTTCCACGCAAGAGTCACTAGAGAGGGAGGGATAAAATAAAGACAGCCAATTCCGCTGAAAAACAATCCACAACCAAAATAGTTTAAATTTTATAATGAAAAAAACTGAAAATATAAGCAGAAGATTCAAACTGAAACAGCTGCCTGAAGTACTTTTCTACCAAAAACAGCTTCAGAAGAAGAAAACACATCAAAATGGTAGAATTTAGTAAAAGTATGCAAAGAAGACCAAGTTGCTGCTTTGCAAATCTGATCAACCGAAGCTTCATTCCTAAACGCCCAGGAAGTAGAAACTGACCTAGTAGAATGAGCTGTAATCCTTTGAGGCGGAGTTTTACCCGACTCAACATAAGCATGATGAATTAAAGATTTCAACCAAGATGCCAAAGAAATGGCAGAGGCCTTCTGACCTTTCCTAGAACCGGAAAAGATAACAAATAGACTAGAAGTCTTTCGGAAAGTCTTAGTAGCTTCAACATAATATTTCAAAGCTCTAACTACATCCAAAGAATGCAATGATTTCTCCTTAGAATTCTTAGGATTAGGACATAATGAAGGAACCACAATTTCTCTACTAATGTTGTTGGAATTCACAACCTTAGGTAAAAGTTCAAAAGAAGTTCGCAACACCGCCTTATCCTGGTGAAAAATCAGAAAAGGAGATTCACAAGAAAGAGCAGATAATTCAGAAACTCTTCTGGCAGAAGAGATGGCCAAAAGGAACAAAACTTTCCAAGAAAGTAATTTAATGTCCAATGAATGCATAGGTTCAAACGGAGGAGCTTGAAGAGCCCCCAGAACCAAATTCAAACTCCAAGGAGGAGAAATTGACTTAATAACAGGTTTTATATGAACCAAAGCTTGTACAAAACAATGAATATCAGGAAGATTAGCAATATTTCTGTGAAAAAGAACAGAAAGAGCAGAGATTTGTCCTTTCAAGGAACTTGCAGACAAACCTTTATCCAAACCATCCTGAAGAAACTGTAAAATTCTCGGAATTCTAAAAGAATGCCAGGAAAAATGATGAGAAAGACACCAAGAAATATGTCTTCCAGACTCTATAATATATCTCCCTAGATACAGATTTACGAGCCTGTAACATAGTATTAATCACAGAGTCAGAGAAACCTCTTTGACTAAGAATCAAGCGTTCAATCTCCAAACCTTTAAATTTAAGGATTTGAGATCCTGATGGAAAAAAGGACCTTGCGACAGAAGGTCTGGTCTTAAAGGAAGAGTCCACGGTTGGCAAGAAGCCATCCGGACAAGATCCGCATACCAAAACCTGTGAGGCCATGCTGGAGCTACCAGCAGAACAAACGAGCATTCCTTCAGAATCTTGGAGATCACCGTTGGAAGAAGAACTAGAGGCGGAAAGATATAGGCAGGATGATACTTCCAAGGCAGTGACAATGCATCCACTGCTTCCGCTTGAGGATCCCTGGATCTGGACAGATACCTGGGAAGTTTCTTGTTTAGATGAGAGGCCATCAGATCTATTTCTGGAAGTCCCCACATTTGAACAATCTGAAGAAATACCTCTGGGTGAAGAGACCATTCGCCCGGATGCAACGTTTGGCGACTGAGATAATCCGCTTCCCAATTGTCTATACCTGGGACATGAACCGCAGAAACTAGACAGGAGCTGGATTCCGCCCAAACCAGAATTCGAGATACTTCTTTCATAGCTAGAGGACTGTGAGTCCCTCCCTGATGATTGATGTATGCCACAGTTGTGACATTGTCCGTCTGAAAACAAATGAACGATTCTCTCTTTAGAAGAGGCCAAGACTGAAGAGCTCTGTAAATTGCACGGAGTTCCAAAATATTGATCGGTAATCTCACCTCCTGAGATTCCCAAACCCCTTGTGCCGTCAGAGACCCCCACACAGCTCCCCAACCTGTAAGACTTGCATCTGTTGAAATTACAGTCCAGGTCGGAAGAACAAAAGAAGCCCCCTGAACTAAACGATGGTGATCTGTCCACCACATCAGAGAGTGACGTACAATCGGTTTTAAAGATATTAATTGAGATATCTTTGTGTAATCCCTGCACCATTGGTTCAGCATACAGAGCTGAAGAGGTCGCATGTGAAAACGAGCAAAGGGGATTGTGTCCGATGCAGCAGTCATAAGACCTAGAATTTCCATGCATAAGGCTACCGAAGGGAATGATTGTGACTGAAGGTTTCAACAAGCTGATATCAATTTTAGACGTCTCTTGTCTGTCAAAGATAGAGTCATGGACACTGAATCTATCTGGAAACCCAAAAAGGTTACCCTTGTCTGAGGAATCAATGAACTTTTTGGTAAATTGATCCTCCAACCATGATCTTGAAGAAACAACACAAGTCGATTCGTATGAGATTCTGCTAAATGTGAAGACTGAGCAAGTACCAAGATATCGTCCAAATAAGGAAATACCACAATACCCTGTTCTCTGATTACAGACAGAAGGGCACCGAGAACCTTTGTAAAAATTCTTGGAGCTGTTGCTAGGCCAAACGGCAGAGCCACAAACTGGTAATGCTTGTCTAGGAAAGAGAATCTCAGAAACTGATAGTGATCTGGATGAATCGGAATATGCAGATATGCATCCTGTAAATCTATTGTAGACATATAATGCCCTTGCTGAACAAAAGGCAGGATAGTCCTTACAGTTACCATTTTGAATGTTGGTATCCTTACATAACGATTCAATATTTTTAGATCCAGAACTGGTCTGAAGGAATTCTCCTTCTTTGGTACAATGAAGAGATTTGAATAAAACCCCAGCCCCTGTTCCAAAACTGGAACTGGCATAATTACTCCAGCCAACTCTAGATCTGAAACACATTTCAGAAATGCTTGAGCCTTCGCTGGATTTACTGGGACACGGGAAAGAAAAAATCTCTTTGCAGGAGGTCTTATCTTGAAACCAATTCTGTACCCTTCTGAAACAATGTTCTGAATCCAAAGATTGTGAACGGAATTGATCCAAATTTCTTTGAAAAAACGTAATCTGCCCCCTACCAGCTGAGCTGGAATGAGGGCCGCACCTTCATGTGGACTTAGGAGCTGGCTTTGATTTTCTAAAAGGCTTGGATTTATTCCAGACTGGAGATGGTTTCCAAACTGATACCGCTCCTGAGGATGAAGGATCAGGCTTTTGTTCCTTGTTGTGACGAAAGGAACGAAAACGATTATTAGACCTGAATTTACCTTTAGACTTTTTATCCTGTGGTAAAAATGTTCCTTTCCCTCCAGTAACAGTTGAGATAATAGAATCCAACTGAGAACCAAATAATTTATTACCCTGGAAAGAAAGGGAAAGCAGAGTAGACTTAGAAGACATATCAGCATTCCAAGTTTTAAGCCATAAAGCTCTTCTAGCTAAAATAGCTAGAGACATATACCTGACATCAACTCTAATGATATCAAAGATGGCATCACAAATAAAATTATTAGCATGTTGAAGCAGAATAATAATGCTATGAGAATTATGATCTGTTACTTGTTGCGCTAAAGCTTCCAACCAAAAAGTTGAAGCTGCAGCAACATCCGCCAACGATATAGCAGGTCTAAGAAGATTACCTGAACACAAATAAGCTTTTCTTAGAAAGGATTCAATTTTCCTATCTAAAGGATCCTTAAAGGAAGTACCATCTGCCGTAGGAATAGTAGTACGCTTAGCAAGAGTAGAGACAGCCCCATCAACCTTAGGGATTTTGTCCCAAAACTCTAATCTGTCAGATGTCACAGGATATAATTGCTTAAAACGTTTAGAAGGAGTAAATGAATTACCCAAATTATTCCATTCCCTGGAAATTACTTCAGAAATAGCACCAGGAACAAGAAAAACTTCTGGAATAACTACAGGAGATTTAAAAACCTTATCTAAACGTTTAGATTTAGTATCAAGAGGACCAGAATCCTTAATTTCTAATGCAATTAGGACTTCTTTAAGTAAAGAACGAATAAATTCCATTTTAAATAAATATGAAGATTTATCAGCATCAACCTCTGAGACAGAATCCTCTGAACCAGAAGAACCATTATCAGAATCAGAATGATGATGTTCATTTAAAAATTCATCTGAACAATTAGAAGTTTTAAAAGACTTTTTATGTTTACTAGAAGGAGGAATAATAGACATAGCCTTCTTAATGGATTTAGAAACAAAATCTCTTATGTTATCAGGAACACTCTATGTATTAGATGTTGACGGAACAGCAACAGGTAATGGAACTTTACTAAAGGAAATATTATCTGCATTAACAAGTTTGTCATGACATTCAATACAAACAACAGCTGGAGGAACAGCTACCAAAAGTTTACAGCAGATACACTTAGCTTTAGTAGCTCCAGCACCAGGCAGCGATTTTCCAGAAGTATCTTCTGACTCAGTTGCAACGTGGGACATCTTGCAATATGTAATAGAAAAACAACATATAAAGCAAAATTGATCAAATTCCTTAAATGACAGTTTCAGGAATGGGAAAAAATGCCAGTGAACAAGCTTCTAGCAACCAGAAGCAATAAATAATGAGACTTAAATAATGTGGAGACAAAAGTGACGCCCATATTTTTTAGCGCCAAATAAGACGCCCACATTATTTGGCGCCTAAATGCTTTTGGCGCCAAAAATTACGCTACATCCGGAACGCTGACACTTTTGGCGCAAAAGAACGTCAAAAATGACGCAACTTCCGGTGACACGTATGACGCCGGAAACAGAAAAAAAAAATTGTGCCAAAAAAGTCCGCGCCAAGAATGACGCAATAAAATGAAGCATTTTCAGTCCCCACAGGGAAAAAGTCAAATTTTAAGAATGTTGAACATCATGAGTCAAGGCAAATAAATGTTTGAATACATATATTTAGAACTTTATAAAAAAGTGCCCAACCATAGCTTAGAGTATCACAGAAAATAAGACTTACTTACCCCAGGACACTCATCTACATGATGTAGAAAGCCAAACCAGTACTGAAACGAAAATCAGCAGAGGTAATGGTATATATATAAGAGTATATCGTCGATCTGAAAAGGGAGGTAAGAGATGAATCTCTACGACCGATAACAGAGAACCTATGAAATAGACCCCGTAGAAGGAGATCATTGAATTCAAATAGGCAATACTTTCCTCACATCCCTCTGACATTGACTGCACGCTGAGAGGAAAACCGGGCTCCAACCTGCTGCGGAGCGCATATCAACGTAGAATCTAGCACAAACTTACTTCACCACCTCCATAGGAGGCAAAGTTTGTAAAAACTGATTTGTGGGTGTGGTGAGGGGTGTATTTGTAGGCATTTTGAGGTTTGGGAAACTTTGCCCCTCCTGGTAGGAATGTATATCCCATACGTCACTAGCTCATGGACTCTTGCTAATTACATGAAAGAAAAGTTTTTTTCCTTTTCTATGCATCAAACTCTTACATAGCTGCTGTACACTTTATTAAAATTTGTCTTTTATTTCGATGTGACTTGATATTTCCTAATTTTGAGCAATTAACCCATTGATCATTACTTCTGCTTCTATTAAAATTCAGTAATCAAATGTTATTTCCAGTTTTTAAATGTTACTTGAATTTTCTAGAGTTCATAACTAGATCCAGTTTTTAAATGTCAAATGTAACATTTGATGCAACAAGTATAATTCAGAAGTTCAATAACTCATGTGTTAGGGAATTTGGTAAATTGATAAATAATAGATACAAATATATTGATTCAAAATTTTCTATATCGAATATTGCATAATTCGTATGTCTAGTCAAAATGAAACTTTCATGATTCAGATAGGGCATGCAATTTTAAACAAGTTTCTCATTTACTTTTATCATCATATTTGCGTTGTTCTCTTGGTATTCTCTGTTGAAAGCGGAACCTAGTAGGCTCATATGTCAATTTCTAAGCCCTTGAAGGCTGCCTCTTATCTCAGTGCTTTCACAGTTGTTCCCAGCTAGACAGCGCTAGTTCATTTGTGCCATCTAAATAACATTGTGCTCACTCCCGTTGAGTTACTTATATGTCAGCACTGGTTGGCTAAAATGCATGTCTGTTATAAGATGTTTTACTCAGTTGTTAAGAGGAAGTGACTCACTAAGTTCTCTTTGTTTAATACCTATGTTCTTGGTTTATTTGTATTTAGATTAACGTGCCATCGTAACTCTCTGTGGGCAAATTTCAATAATGGGTCAGTCTATTTCATGAGAAAGTAACTCTACAATATATGTTGGTCATAGACTTATAGACCATATAGTGAACACATCTATCACAGCACTTGACCATTCCTATAGTCCCAAAGGCTTTATATTTCCTGGAAAAATTAATATATCTTGCATGCTAGTACCATGTGTTGTAGAATATATCTATATATGAATGCACATGTTTTATAGATCTCAGTGGGAGCTTACATGTAATGATTACATTCTTATGGCATTAGGTTGGTCCTTCTATCAGCGGCCGGGATGGTGGACTTAAACCAATTTTATGCCAAGCCTCATTTATTTGCTTTAGGAAATTCCAGAGTTCCGTAGGAGATCAAGCCTAAATAGTGATCTGAGACTATCCCTAAGGTTAATATGCCAAGGGACATGTGAAGTTCTATCACCAATTCATATAATTACCAAGATATAATTCTTCACTACAACTCCCCTACACTTACATCCTCAGCTTGATGTGGTTTGGTTTTCTACCAACAAACTGCCCTTAGGCTCGTTATAAGGGTCATAAAGGATCAAAATGTGATAATATAAGATGTCAGCATATCTAAATTATGAGCTTTCTCACTCAGGTTACTTGAGCTACTTGTTTATCCTAGACTTTCATGTCCAGTTAATATCATTGAGGTTCTTCTAAGTGTAATTCTAGTTTAACATATTATATCAGTATTATATATATCAAGATTTAAACTACTCTAAGATACCATAGGTCCAAAAGTGACAGTATGGGGCCTATTTATGAAAGGCCTGTCTATGCTCTCCGCATTCAGCATTGCACCAGCAGCTCTTGTGAACTGTGCAACGCCGCCCCTTGCAGATTTGCAGCCAATAGGCCGCTAACAGGGGGGTGTCAATCAACCTGATCGTATTCAATCGGGTTAAATTGCCGCGATCTCTGTCCGCCTCCTCAGAGCAGGCGGAGAGGTTATGGAGCAGCGGTCTTTTGACTTGTGTTTCTGGCGAATCTGAAGGCTCGCCAGAAACACAGCCCCTCATGCTCCATACGGAGCTTGATAGATAGGCCCTATATATATCACTATATTCCCTCTAGAGACAAATATAGAGTACTGGGGTCCATGAGTGGCTCAATGTTTCATGGGAGGGACTTAAATTATTTAAAAAGACGTTTCAGCTTTGCTTGTTTATTATTATAATTACTGTGATATCATTCATTATTATGTCGGAAATCAGTCAATTGTATTATTATATACTATGTCCATATACTTTGTTTAAATGTTTTAATCACAGTGAACATGTCATTGAATAGACATATAGGCCTCTAGTTAGCAAGCTCCGTAAGGAGCTTGATGGCCTCTGTTTCTGGCGAGTCTTCAGACTCGCCAGAAACAGCAGTTATGAAGCAGCGGTCACAAAGACCTGCTCTGAGCAGGCAGACAGTCATCGCCGGAAATCAACCCGATCGAGTACGATCGGGTTGATTGACACCCCCTGAGTCTGCAGGGGGCAGCGTTGCACCAGCAGCTCTTGTGAGCTGCTGGTGCAATGCTGAATACGGCGAGCGTATTGCTCGCCGTATTCAGCGAGGTCTGGCGGACCTGATCCACAGTGTCGGATCAGGTCCACCAGACCTTAATAACTAGAGGCCATAACATGTATATCTAATTTTTGTATTATATAATAACCTCAATAAAAAAAAAAATTAAAAATGCATGTCTGAAAATAAGGGGCAATCTGCCGAGGTTTAGATACAAGGTAATCACAGAGGTAAAAAGTATATTATTATAACTGTGTTGGTTATGCAAAACTGGGGAATGGGTAATAAAGGGATTATCTATCTTTTTAAACAATAACAATTCTGAAGTAGACTGTCCCTTTGAGTACCTAGAAGTTAATTAAGAGGTAAACCCTTCAGGGAGCAAATAATTTATTGTTGTTGTCATTTGAAACTTCTATAATTGTTTTGTTCAAACCAAACAACTTGTATGTCCTTTCCTTTTTATTTAATTAATCCCCTTAGTACTCTAATTATATGCAGTGCAATGAGTTGTACAAATAAAACATCACAAAGAAACTGAAGTGATAAGTAATTAGCTGGTCTCTCAAGGCTAGGCTGGCACCCGACCAATATTTGATGTCACTATCGGCAATAAGGCTGCCCATGCGCTTTCCACCATTTGGTAGATATAAGAATGAGCCTTCTCTGTCAGAAACAGGGGTATACTCTTATAATAAATACACTGCAACTTCCAAATAAAAAAACAGAAAAAACAGTAAATTAAATGAAAGTTACATTTTAAAATAATCCAGTACAAACAATTTACCTTATCGCCAGCTTTTAGGCCACCATATTAAAGGAACAGATATGAGTAGCTTATATTAGCAAATAAGTACTAAATTGACAAATACCTGCTTATTTTTCCACTCACAAGTTGAAAGTAAATTGGTAGCCCTCGAGCAAAAGCCTCATGTGCGTTAACATCTGGAGGCTAAATAGTGCAGCCACGCGAGATCCCTCAATTAATAGACCTCTATGGGGTACTATACAAAACATAGATCCTGACTTTCATTGGAGCGCTAACCAAAGGTGAGTTAATAAAATTATATATATATATATATATATATATATATATATATATATATATATATATATATATATATATATATATACTGTTAAATAGCCAGTTGCCCAGCACTCCAACCTAGGGGGTGTGTCCGTGACCTGGGTGCAATCCTTAAAGTGAAGCAAGTATGTAAGTCCATATAGTGAAGGGCACTCTCAGGTTTTATATAGAAGCCAATAAGTATTACTTTATTGATAGTGTCAAAAGAACATGGCCGACGTTTCGGCCCTCAGCTGGGCCTTCATCAGGACATTTACAGTCAAAGATTAGCTGTGCTGTATTGCTCCCAATCTGAAAAAAGGCGTATCAATTATATATATATATATATATATATATATATATATATATATATATATATACACACACACACATATTTATACAGTATATATATATATATATATATATATATATACACATACACACATATTTATACAGTATATATATAAATACACATATACACACATACATACATATTTATACAGTATATATATATACACACATATACACACATACATACATATGTGTAACAAATACAGTTAAAAACACTTACAAGAAGTGTAAGAACTTTAGAGCATATCATGCAGGTTCATACAGCAGTGAAAATTTATATATAGTCAATTAAATGTGTATATACCCTGAACAAGAGAGCTATAAAATACCCTCCAGACAGGTGGTGCTAGATGCAAATAGTAACATACAAAGAGAGAAGCGCACTAACAGGAATGAACAACAGTTCAGTAGCTTGTTTTATGGCGAGTTACCGCCTAGGAGTAGCCTCTTAGCCCAGTTGTGCTTTCCACAGAGGAAAGCTTTCCTGAAGTATATCAGTCTGATCTCGCCAAGCAAGGTCAGTCCAGCCCTGAAATACCAGGCAATTCTCCTCTGAACAAGAAACATGACAACCCCAGATGATCGTTTCAGCCTTCTATGGGCCTCGTCAGTGAGGTGCAGCTATATTTCTCTAAGCACATTGGGCCAGGAGTCCACATCTGGTTTCCCCATTTTCACCCTTAGGGAGACCTCCCCAGCGTCATAAAAATTAGCATACAAAGAGAGAAGCGCTTGATAAAGCAGGAGCGAAACGCGCATCAGCCGTTTTGTGGCATGATTAGGTCCTGGCCAGGGGCCTTTGGTATTGTATTGTATTTATAAAGAGAATGTTTTTTGTGGGTTATTGATTATTAGATGCTTTTGAAGTACCCGACTAGTACAGGAACACCCAGTTTTTTTAAAATAATTGTATAGGAGCAACACGTAAGAATAGCAGATCACCAATCCCTTTTTGTGGTACTTCCTAGGGAGACCTAATAGTCACTGGTAGACTTTATTTTAGGGTTCTTTTTGTTTCGTGTTGCACTATATAATGCGTATATATGAATTGGACTTTCATGCCCCTGTATAGGGTTCCGTATAACCTTTGTGGTTCACCATGTGTTCCAATACCCGCTGACTTATCGTGTAACTGCGCCTGCTCTATTCCTCTACGTGTTTTGTTTTCAAACTCTATGTAAACTTTCTTAAGAGCAAATGGAGATATTAACTCCAATTAAAACAGGCTGTTATTTAAACAATCCTGCACGCCCCTTTCACTTCAATCCCACCAATCAGGAAGCTGGAAGCGCAAACCACTCATGTTCTAGAATGGAACACCAGGAGTGCCACAGATGCTTCATCATAATATATAAGCTCAATAAAATCATTAGACTACTATAGTGTGCAACAATAATACATCAAAACTCCACCTATCACTTTTTAAAAAGGTGCCAATCGTGGCTTGAGTTTACATCTGACAAGGCTAGCTCCAGTCATAGGGCTACATATATCAAGTAGCGGTTGCTTCTTCAAAGCTCATTGTTTCCGGCTCGCCTGAAACAAAAGTTAAGTAAGAACGCTGCTCCTTAACCTGTCCGCAATACCGATCCGAATGGGATGATTTAAAGCTGCTGCTAGCGGCCAAATAGTCACCATTGAGCAGGGGCGGCATTGCACAAACATTTCTGCCCATAATGTTAGTATAAAGTGCATTGTTTTGCATCTGCCATCTGCTGAAGCCAATTAGGGAAAATATGTATCAGGGTTAGCCTTGAGAAGTTAGTAGGGTGCATTTTCAGTTTAGAGAATTAGCTACTTTTTATTTTCAGAGTTAAATGACATGAAAAGGGGCAAAATAAATAATGAAAAGTATATTGCAAAGTTATTTTACTATAAATTACTATAAAAATGTTATATTACAACCTTAAGTGTTGAAGGGATACTAAACCCAAATTTTTATCTTTCATGATTCAGAAAGAGCATACCATTTTAAAGGGACAGTCAAGTCCAAAAAAAACTTTTATGATTTAAATAGGGCATGCAATTTTAAACAACTTCCCAATTTACTTTTATCACCAATTTTGCTTTGTTCTCTTGGTATTCTTAGTTGAAAGCTAACCCTAGGAGGTTCATATGCTAATTTCTTAGACCTTGAAGACTGCCTCTAATCTGAATACATGTTGACCACTAGGGGGCATTAGTTCACATGTTTCATATAGATAACATTGAACTCATGCACGTAAAGTGACCTAGGAGTGAGCACTGATTGGCTAAACTGCATTTCTGTCAAAAGAACTGAAATAAGGGGACAGTCAGCAGAGGCTTAGATACAAAATAATTACAGAGGTAAAACGTGTATTATTATAACTGTGTTGGATATGCAAAACTGGGGAATGGGTAATAAAGGGATTATCTTTCTTTTTAAATAACAAAAATTCTGGTGTTGACTGTCCCTTTAAGCAATTTTCTAATTTACTCTTATTACCAAGGTTTCTTCATTCTCTTGGTATCTTTATTTGAAAAACAGGAATATAAGCTTAGGAGATGGTCCATCTTTGGTTCAGAACATGGGTAGCACTTTTTAATTGGAGGCTATATTTAGCCACCAATCAGCACACGCAACGCAGGTGCTGAGCTACAAATGGGCTGGCTCCTAATCTTTACATTATTGTTTTTTAAATAAAGATAGCAAGAGAATGAAGAAACATTGAGAATAGGAATACATTGGAAAGTTGCTTAAAATTGCATGTTCTACCTGAATCATGAAAGAAAAAAATGGGGTTTAGTGTCCCTTTAAGAGTCATTTCTAATCCTGGTCTCAGTGATATCTAACTTCAGCATCTTCCACACTGTAGCACTTGCATTGTTCTGATTGGTTACATAATTACGATGACATTCAAGACTGGAACAAGTAAAAAGTTATGAAACCTTTGGCACTCACTCATGGTTATCTTAATCCTTATCCTGTAATGAAAGTGCTAGTAAATTGTATGTAACATAGTAACTTAGTAGATGAGGTTGAAAGAAGACTGAAGTTCAACCTACACAGATCCTACTTGATTACAATAAAAAAGCTGCCAAATGAACTTACATAAATACAATTAAAAGCCAATCATATCCTTGAATTCTGTTTTTAGCCAGAAATGTTTTTAAGCCATTTTCAAATCGATCTAATATATTGGCATTCACTACCTCCTTAGGCAAGGAGTTCCAGAATCTGATTGCTCTCACAGTGA
The DNA here is from genome assembly GCF_027579735.1 of Bombina bombina. NCBI lineage: Eukaryota > Metazoa > Chordata > Amphibia > Anura > Bombinatoridae > Bombina > Bombina bombina. The sequence goes on from NC_069506.1 coordinate 55,927,718, forward strand.
AAAAACATTTACATAACTGGAGATTAATTAATATTACCTCTCAAGTACCTTTTTTCTAGAGTAAACAGACCCACTTTTGCTAACCTCTCTTCACAGTTTAAATCTTCCATTCACCTTATAAGTTTTCTGGCCCTTCTCTGAAGTTTCTCTAGTTCTGCAATGTCCCTTTTTAAAATTGGTACCCAGAACTGTACTCTACACTGTGGCCTTAAAGGGACAGTCAACCATAGAATTGTTATTGTTTTAAAAGATAGATAATATCTTTATTACTCATTCCCCAGTTTTGCATAACCAACACAGTTATATTAATGTACTTTTTACCTTTGTGATTACCTTGTATCTAGGAACCTTCTTCCAGCCCCCTGATCACATGACTGTGACGGTTTACTATCTATTGTCTTAAATTTAGCATTGTATTGTGCTAGATCTTAAATAACTTTCTGTGCCTGAACACAGTGTTATCTATATAGCCCACGTGTACTTTCTGTCGCTTTGTGTTGAAAAGAGATTTAAAAAGCATGTGATAAGAGGCAGCCCTCAAAGGCTTAGAAATTAGCATATGAGCCTACCTATGTTTAGTTTAAACTAAGAATACCAAGAGAAAAAAGCAAATTTGATGATAAAAGTAAATTGGAAAGTCAATTAAAATTAAATGTCCTATCTGAATAATGAAAGTTTAATTTATACTTGACTGTCCCTTTAACAGGAAAATATATAGCTAAAGAATTATGCTTTCTTCCCTTGCATCTATGATGCTAGAATCTTGCATGACAAAGAACTGACTACTTAAAAATTCCAATTCATATAAAGATCTTTTTTAATTCTGCATTCCTGTGATTAAGTTCTTCAGTTTTAAGTTTTAGTTTAAAAGTTAGGCAAATGCACTGCCAAATCTTTTTTTCAGAATATTCTAAAATACTGTCTTTTGTCTATGCGGTATTCGTCTCATTTTAAACAAAATGAATACCAACTGTTCCTAGAACATTTATATACATTTTTGATAAAACAAATGCACATTTTCTGCTGCTACAGGTGAAAAAGTTCACCTATAGCTACTAAAATACTTACCTGTGAAAAAGAGAAGAGGGCGATCCAATAGTGAAATACGTTTCCACATCAACTGCAATCAGTGTAAGGTAAGTGGCTGTATACTCACAAACATAGATGCACTCAATTGTACAAAGAATGCAGTCTGAACTCTCAGAGCAGCCCAGCAGGCTCACACTCTGGTAATCAAAGCATCAACTGTATCCAGAATGGCAGGCGAAGATCACGCTCTGGTCTCAACACGATCAAACAAATCCATCAAAGGAAATCTAAAGGTCTGAGAGCTGGGGTCTCCATAGTGGTATTGTAGCGTCCTAATCCACTGTAAGAGAGAGGAGACAAGTAACCACTTCCACCCCCTGATTTCACTCAAGACTCGAGATAAAAGCAAACAGTGTTTAATAAACACTATGAATTTACTACGCGTTTCTCAGTTATTGCAACTGTTTCTTCAGGTGATATAAAATACAATGTGACAAAACTTACTTAAATACATCGAAATCAGCGTGCACCCCATTCGACTGTGCGTTTCTTAAAAATGATTAGATTTAATTGGTAAGATGCAAACCCTTACCGATTCGTTACTCCCTTAGATGGATGGTTTGTTTAGCCAATCAGATACCAGATAGCTCCCGACGTCTATTTACTGATGTCACACATATTTAGATTAGCCATGTGTTCCCTGAGCCTTGAAATTATTATCACCTTATTAGCCCATAGCATCTAAAATCATACAGAGCGTGATCTTCGCCTGCCATTCTGGATACAGTTAGAGCTTTGATTACCAGAGTGTGAGCCTGCTGTTCGGCTCTGAGAGTTCTGGAGTGCCCTCTTCTCTTTTTCACCTTTCTGATTACCTTTTTTTCCTTGATGGGAAATGTTTGACTGAAGAGAGAGCAGCACCACATATGATTTTTCATCCTTCTTATGGACATCACTAAATATATATATAAAGCAATGAAGAAACTTGCACTCTCTGGTTCTATTTCAAAATATCTTTACTGTGATAGACTAACGCTCGTGGGATACTCCTCTATCAGACCAAACTCGGCCAGTAGTCTTGTTATCCTGGCGTTGAGCCGGAATGATAGGGAATATCCCAGAGCAGAGAAAGTTAGTGAGATGAGGAAGGTGGCACTCGCCACAGGCAGGACAGTCCCCAGTGGCAACAGCAGAGCAGTCCAAGGATGAACCACTAGAATGGTAAAGCAGTCCAAAGATAAATTACTAGAATGGTCAGGCAGGCAAGGTTTGGCAACAGTAAAGTAGTCCAAGGGCGCGCCACTAGAATGGTCAGGCAGGCAGGGTTTGGCAAAAGCAAAGCAGTCCAGCAGATTAAGGGTTGAGGCAGGTAGAGTGGTCAGACAGGCAGGTTAAGCAACAGAGATCAATTCAGAAGATTAAGGGTTAAGCAGGTAGCGTGGTCAGACAGGCAGGTTCAGCAACAGAGATCAATAATAGAAAGAACGATCTGTCACACTCAGGATCACACAAAGTAACACCTATACTTGGACAGTGACAGATCGTTAGGGAAAGATTTAAATAGGCGCAGGATTCACGCCACTGAGCTCCAACCGACATCAGGAGCGTGCAGTGTTGACGTCAGCACCGCACGCTTCCTGAGCTGACACTGCCCCTGGCAACGAGCAGGGAAGGAGACGCCGCGCCCCTAGCAACAGCTAGAGCGGTGCAGCGTGACACCTGGCAGATGATTATATGATATATATATATATTAATTTTTTTTCACATATGTGATTTCACACAAGCTACGCTTCATTTTATATTGTGTTTTTAACACATTGATCAATATTTTTATTGCTCTTTTTATGTGTTATTTCACTTTTGGCAAATAATATAATTTATTTTAGCACTAATTACTTCTTTGGTGCAAACAGTATATTGTGGTTTTCCCTCTTATTTGTAAAATACTTACCGAAATGCGTTGGAGAGCTATGTTATCCCGCTCCTCTTTTTCACAGAGCCCCAGGAGGCTTAACGCAGTGGCTCCCAAGGCTTGCACTAAAGGACCTTCTTCTGTAGTGCAGGTCCTGGGAGCCGCCACACTAAGCTTCTTGTTAGCACAGCCGCCGCTCTGTGAAGAAGAGGAACGGCTAGTGCAGTTCTTCAGCGCACTTAGGTATTTTTAACTATTTAAAGGAAACGAATAAACACAGCCGAATTCAGCATTATTCCTTCATTTTCTTTAAATTTTGTGCTGCATTCCTTTGGATATTCGTCTCGTTAACGAATGTGCGTTCATTACAAAACCAAAGCACATCTAAAAAAAGTATTTATTTTCTATTAAGATTGTTATTATTGATCACATTGCACATTTTTTAACTGGAATATTACATTTTAGCATGAAATGATTTGTTTACACCTCACAATTAATATTAGACCGTATGACAGTGACTTTCCAGTGTAGTATATCGAAGTGATTCTGCATAATCTTTAATGTTTGCTGTAAACACTTCAACTATGCTGTCTAATCCCTGTAATTCAGCGGATGCCTGATGTTTTAAGGGTAGGATTAGCACAACAAGAAATATAGTTTTGCAAAAATGAGACAGACCTTGCATAAGCTTTTATTTTCAAAGAGAGGTAAAGGATGAAGATAAACATCTGGTAAATGGGTCATAAAATGCACATTTATGTTTACAATTAATGGGCAAAGTTTAATAGTACTTGACGTTGTGTGTTGGGTTTTCACATGCACAGCTACAATCTGTTTTTATAGAGGTTGTTTATCAAAGTCTTCCTGATGCAAACAGTGTGGAAATGTACTGAGAAAGAGAGAGAGAGGAAAAGAGAGAGAGAGAAAGAAGAGAAAAAGGAAGAGAAAAAGAAGAGGAGAGAAAGAATAGAGAAAAAAAGAGAGAAAAAAAGAGAAGAAAGAGAGAGAGAAAAAATATACTATTGCAAAACAAAAAAGTTAGCGGCTACTATCTTGTAAAGGATAAAAATATCCCATACACAAAATCATATTTATTGGGGTCAATTTATCAAGCTCCGTATGCCCCTGAAGGCTCGCTGGAAACAGAAGTAATGTCTAAAGACCGCTGCTCCATAACCTGTCCTTCTGCTCTGAGGCCGCGGACAGAAATCAACCTGATTGAATACGATCGGGTTGATTGACACCCCCTGCTAGGGGCCGATTGGCCGCAAATCTGCAAGGGGCGGCATTGCACCAGCAGTTCACAAAAGCTGCTGGTGCAATAATAAATGCAGACAGCGTATGCTGTCGGCATTTATCTATGTGCAGCGGACATGATACGCTTCATCATATCATGTCCGCTCGCACATAAATAAATTGACGCCCTAAAGTGAAAAAAAGCCAAAAATTAAAAAAATGTATTTAAATAACAAACTTAGTTAAAATAATTTACATAATATATATTTTTTAAAGTATAATATATATATATATATATATATATATATATATATATATATATATAACACATCATATACACATGCACAATATCCCACAAACCCCCAGAGGTTTAATAATAATGGCGTTTTGTTCTTTATTACCAATGTTCGTGGCATACATTGCAAATATGTAGGTGTTCCATTAGTGTTCCATGGGAGTAACCTGTACAAAACTTATCATCAGGTATGTTCTAATGTTCTTAATACGCGCTAGATTAGGTGAACATTTTCATACATACATGTCTTATCACCCTTTCAGTGGCGAGATGAGCAGTTGTAAGAAAATATTATTTATGCTTACCCAATAAATTAATTTCTTCCATGGTGGTGAGAAACCACGATCCATTACTCCTGGGAATTACTCTTCTCTACCTTTAGGAGGAGGCAAAGAATCCCAAACCCCAAGTTCCCTATAAAACCCCTCCCACCTCACACATACCTCAGTCTAATGTATAGCCAAGCAAAACGAGGTAAAAAAGGAATAAGAGCTATAAAAAGGAGCAGAGAGAAAAGATGTGCTAAAGAAAAAATTAACTGTAAAAAACAAAAGGGTGGTGTCTTGTGGACTCTCACCACCATGAAAGAAATACATTTATCAAATAAGCATAAATGATCTTTTCTATCATACAGGTGGTGAGAGTCCACAATCCATTACTCCTGGGAACCAATTACCAAGCTGTGAAGTCCACAAATAATAATATAAAGGGAGGGATTTAAAAACATCTTTTTTATGCACTTAAAATAAATCAGGCAAACTGAGACAGCTGCCTGAAGAACCTTCTACCAAAGAAGAAGCAAAAACATCAAAATGGTAGAATTTTGTAAAAGTATGCAAAGAAGATCAAGTAGATCTTCTTTGCATACTAGATCTGGTCAACTGAGGCCTAATTCTTGAATGCCCAATAAATGGCAATTGACCAAGTAGAATGAGCAGTAATCTGTTGTGGTGGAGGCTGGCCTGCCTCCAAGTAAGCCTTGTGAATCAAAGTTTCAACCATAAGACCAAACAACAAAAATGTTCTGACCCTTCCTAGGACCAGAAAAATTAATGAACAAACTAGAAGTTTGTCTAATGTCCTTAGTAGCATCAAAGTAATATTTCAACACCATACCAACGTCCATACCAACACCATACCAAAGTATACAAAGATCTCTCTGATGCATTCTTGGGATTAGGGCACAAAGAAGAAACAGCAAACTGTCTGCTAAATTTGTCTAAAGAAACAACCTAAGGCAAAAAGTCAAAAGAAGTAGATAAAACTAGCTAATCCTGATGAAAACTCAAATAAGGAGGATCACAAGAAATAACATAACTCAGAAACTCTTCTAGCAGAAAAGATAGACAAAATAAATAACACTTTCCAAGAAAGCAGTTTAATATCCACCTAATGCATGGGTTCAAAAAGAGGAGCCTGCAAAAATCTTAACACCAAGTTAAAATTCCCTGAAAAGAAAGATATAAAACTCTGGATTTAAACACAGTGGGGCCTATTTATTAAAGGTCTTGCGGACCTGATCTGACAGTGCGGATCAGGTCCGCAAGACCTCGCTGAATGCGGAGAGCAATACGCTCTCCGCATTTAACATTGCACCAGCAGCTCACAAGAGCTGCTGGTGCAACGCCACCCCCTGCTGACTCGTGGCCAATCGGCCGCCAGCAGGGAGGTGTCAATCAACCCGATCGTACTCGATTGGGTTGATTTCCGGCTATTCCTGTCCGCCTCATCAGAGCAGGAGGACAGGGTTATGGAGCAGCGGCCTTTAGACCGCTGCTTCATAACTGGTGTTTCTGGCGAGTCTGAAGACTCACCAGAAACACGGGCCCACAAGCTCCATTCGGAGCTTGATAAATGGGCCCCCATGTCTGCAGACCAGGATTTAAGCCATAAGGCCCTCCTGGCAAGGACTACCAAACACATGTTTTTTATTTTCTTAATATCAAATACAGAATCACAAATAAAAGAATTGGCTCTTTTGAGTAAACCCAAAACATAAGCACTAGCAGAGTCATCAGAAAAGATATTCTAAAATATTCAACAACCAGTAAGTTGAGGCAGCAGCCACATCAGCAATAGAAATAGCAGGCCTAAGCAAATACCCTGCTTCTAAAGAGGATCTTCTATGAAAAGACTCTAATCTTCTATCTAAAGGGTCTTTAAAAGAAGTACTCTCTTCCAAAGAAATAGTATTATGTTTAGCCAAAGTAGAAATGGCAGCAAATCAACATTAGCAGTAGGTAAATAACATATCTATTTAAACCTTGCAGAAGGTTTAAAGAGAAATCATGTCCGAGACAGTGTCAGGAATAGGGAAAACCTCAGGGAGATAAACAACAGTCCAACTGAATTTAAAGGGATAGTCTACTCCAAAATTGTTATTGTTTTAAAAGATAGATAATCCCTTTATTACCAATTTCCCAGTATTTCACATCCAACATGGTTATATTGATATACTTTTTACCTCTGTAATTACATTGTATCTAAGCCTTTTCTGACAGCCCCCTTATCACATGGCTATTTATTTATTTATTAGCTATTGACTTGCCAATTAGTGCAGTGTCATGCACAACTCCTCAGGAGAGAGCACAATGTTATCTATATGTCCCACATGAATTATCAGTCTCTTGTTGGCAAAAGTGATTAAAAAAGCATGTGATAAGAAGTTGTCTGTAGTGGCTTACAAAAAGGAAGATAATTAGAGGTTTAAAGGACCAGTCAATACAGTAGATTTGCATAATCAACAAATGCATGATAAGAAGACAATGCTATAGCACTTGGGGGGGTAGTTATCAAGCCGTCAACCTCAAATACGCTGGAATTCCGCAGCGTATTTGTGGCGAGGCTGATTCGCCTTAGTTATCAAAGGCTACAGACCGGCAAAAGTAGAATTTTGTGACGTAAACTTCGATCCGCCGGACTCAGTCCGACACAGATCGATTCTTACGTCACTCCAGATGTTCCGCACATGAGTGCGGCACAATCGCACTACTTTTGCTAGTTATCAAAAAACTAGCAGGTACGCTCGGCACTTTTTTTCGGCCCAGCATACCTGGTTTTCAAACCACCACCCTGGAGGCGGCGGATCCCATAGGAATCAATGATCGGAACAGCCAATAGAATGCAAACTCAATCTGATTGGCTAATTGGATCAGCCAATCGGATTGAACTTGAATCTGATTGGCTGATTCCATCAGCCAATCAGATTTTTCCTACCTTAATTCCGATTGGCTGATAGAATCCTATCAGCCAATCGGAATTGAAGGGACGCCATCTTGGATGACGTCCCTTAAAGGAGCCTTCATTCGTCGGTAGTCCGTCGGGAAAGAAGGATGTTCCGCGTCGGCGGGATGAAGATTCAAGACCCGGCTTCGAAGATGACCTCGCCCGGATAGAAGACTTCTTCAGCGCCTCTTGGAAGATGACCTCGCCCGGATGGAAGATTTCTTCAGCGCCGCTTGGAGGATCACTTCATCGGATGGAAGATTTCTTCAGCGCCCCTTGGATGATCACTTCTGCCGGTCCGGATGTCCTCTTCAGTTCCATCGGTGGCTCGGCTGAGTGAAGACGACTAAAGGTAGGATGATCTTCAGGGGATTAGTGTTAGGTTATTTTAAGGGGGTTTGGGTTAGATTAGGGGTATGTGGGTGGTGGGTTTTAATATTGGGGGGGTTGTATTTTTCTTTTACAGGCAAAAGAGCTGAACTCTTTGGGGCATGCCCCCACAAAAGGCCCTTTTAAGGGCTGGTAAGGTAAAAGAGCTTTGAACTTTTTTAATGTAGAATAGGGTAGGGCATTTTTTTATTTTGGGGGGGTTTGTTATTTTATTAGGGGGCTTAGATTAGGTGTAAGTAGCTTAAAATTGTTGTAATATTCTTTTAAATGTTTTGTAACTTATTTTTTTTATTTTTTGTAACTTAGCTTTTTTTATTTTTTGTACTTTAGTTAGTTTATGTAATTGTATTTAATTGTAGTTATTTGTAGGTAGTTTATTTAATTTATTTAATGATAGTGTAGTGTTAGGTTTAATTGTAATTTAGGTTAGGATTTATTTTACAGGTAATTTTGTATTTCTTTTAGCTAGGTAGTTATTAAATAGTTCATAACTATTTAATAACTATTCTAACTAGCTAAAATAAATACAAAGTTACCTGTAAAATAAATATAAATCCTAAGATAGCTACAATGTAATTATTAATTACATTGTAGCTATCTTACGCCTAGATTTAGAGTTTTGTCGGTAATGACCCGCGTAGCTAACGCTGGCTTTTTATCTGGCTACACCTTTTAAATACCTCTGGTATTGAGAGTTCACAGAATGGCTGCGTTAGGCTCCAAAAAGGGAGCGTACAGGCATATTTACCGACACTGCAACGCTCGATACCAGAGTTGCTTATGGACGCGGCCAGCTTCAAAAACGTGCTCGTGCACTATTCCCCCATAGAAAACAATGGGGCTGTTTGAGCTGAAAAAAAACCTAACACCTGCAAAAAAGCCGCGTTCAGCTCCTAACGCAGCCCCATTGTTTCCTATGGGGAAACACTTCCTACGTCTGCACCTAACACTCTAACATGTACCCCGAGTCTAAACACCCCTAATCTTATACTTATTAACCCCTAATCTGCCGCCCCCGCTATCGCTGACCCCTGCATATTATTTTTAACCCCTAATCTGCCACTCCGTACACCCCCGCCACCTACATTATCCCTATTTACCCCTAATCTGCTGCCCTAACATCGCCGACCCCTATATTATATTTATTAACCCCTAATCTGCCGCCCCCAACGTCGTCTCCACCTAACTACACTTATTAACCCCTAATCTACCGACCGGACCTGAGCGCTACTATAATAAATGTATTAACCCCTAATCCGCCTCACTCCCGCCTCAATAAACCTATAATAAATAGTATTAACCCCTAATCTGCCCTCCCTAACATTGCCGACACCTAACTTCAAGTATTAACCCCTAATCTGCCGACAGGAGCTCACTGCTACTCTAATAAATGTATTAACCCCTAAAGCTAAGTCTAACTTTAACCCTAACACCCCCTTAAATTAAATATAATTTAAATCTAACTAAATAAATTAACTCTTATTAAATAAATTATTCCTATTTAAAGCTAAATACTTACCTGTAAAATAAACCCTAATATAGCTACAATATAAATTATAATTATATTATAGCTATTTTATGATTTATATTTATTTTACAGGTAACTTTGTATTTATTTTAACCAGGTACAATAGCTATTAAATAGTTAAGAACTATTTAATAGCTAAAATAGTTAAAATAATTACAAAATTACCTGTAAAATAAATCCTAACCTAAGTTACAATTAAACCTAACACTACACTATCAATAAATTAATTAAATAAAATGCCTACAATTATCTACAATTAAACCTAACACTACACTATCAATAAATTAATTAAATACAATTCCTACAAATAAATACAATTAAATAAACTAACTAAAGTACAAAAAATAAAAAAGAACTAAGTTACAAAAAATAAAAAAATATTTACAAACATTAGAAAAAAATTACAACAATTTTAAACTAATTACACCTACTCTAAGCCCCCTAATAAAATAACAAAGACCCCCAAAATAAAAAAAATACCCTACCCTATTCTAAATTACAAAAGTTCAAAGCTCTTTTACCTTACAAGCCCTGAACAGGGCCCTTTGCGGGGCATGCCCCAAAGAATTCAGCTCTTTTGCCTGTAAAAAAACACATACAATACCCCCCCCAACATTACAACCCACCACCCACATACCCCTAATCTAACCCAAACCCCCCTTAAATAAACCTAACACTAAGCCCCTGAAGATCTTCCTACCTTATCTTCACCTCGCCGGGTATCACACCGATCGGTCCTGGCTCCAAAATCTTCATCCAACCCAAGCGGGGGCTAGACATCCATCATCCGGCGGCTGAAGAGGTCCAGAAGAGGCTCCAAAATCTTCATCCTATCCGGGAAGAAGAGGCGATCCAGACTGGCAACCATCTTGATCCAAGCGGCATCTTCTATCTTCATCCGATGAGGACCGGCTCCATTGTGAAGACCTCCAGCTATCTTGGATGATATCAGCCAATCGGAATTCGAGGGACGCCATCTTGGATGACGTCCCTTAAAGGAACCGTCATTCTTTATTTGGACGTCGTCGGAAGAAGATTGATCCGCGCTGGAGGTCTTCACGATGGAGCCGGTCCTCTATGAAGATAGAAGATGCCGCTTGGATCAAGATGGTTCCCAGTCTGGATCGCCTCTTCTTCCCGGATAGGATGAAGATTTTGGAGCCTCTTCTGGACCTCTTCAGCCGCCGGATGATGGATGTCTAGCCCCCGCTTGGGTTGGATGAAGATTTTGGAGCCAGGACCGATCGGTGTGATACCCGGCGAGGTGAAGATAAGGTAGGAAGATCTTCAGGGGCTTAGTGTTAGGTTTATTTAAGGGGGGTTTGGGTTAGATTAGGGGTATGTGGGTGGTGGGTTGTAATGTTGGGGGGGTATTGTATGTGTTTTTTTTACAGGCAAAAGAGCTGAATTCTTTGGGGCACGCCCCGCAAAGGGCCCTGTTCAGGGCTGGTAAGGTAAAAGAGCTTTGAACTTTTGTAATTTAGAATAGGGTAGGGCATTTTTTTATTTTGGGGGTCTTTGTTATTTTATTAGGGGGCTTAGAGTAGGTGTAATTAGTTTAAAATTTTTGTAATTTTTTTCTAATGTTTGTAAATATTTTTTTATTTTTTGTAACTTAGTTCTTTTTTATTTTTTGTACTTTAGTTAGTTTATTTAATTGTATTTATTTGTAGGAATTGTATTTAATTAATTTATTGATAGTGTAGTGTTAGGTTTAATTGTAGATAATTGTAGGTATTTATAGTGTAGTGTTAGGTTTAATTGTAACTTAGGTTAGGATTTATTTTACAGGTAATTTTGTAATTATTTTAACTATTTTAGCTATTAAATAGTTCTTAACTATTTAATAGCTATTGTACCTGGTTAAAATAAATACAAAGTTACCTGTAAAATAAATATAAATCCTCAAATAGCTATAATATAATTATAATTTATATTGTAGCTATATTAGGATTTATTTTACAGGTAAGTATTTAGCTTTAAATAGGAATAATTTATTTAATAAGAGTTAATTTATTTCGTTAGATTTAAATTATATTTAATTTAGGGGGTTGTTAGTGTTAGGGTTAGACTTAGCTTTAGGGGTTAATACATTTATTAGAATAGCGGTGAGCTCCAGTCGGCAGATTAGGGGTTAATACTTGAAGTTAGGTGTCGGCGATGTTAGGGAGGGCAGATTAGGGGTTAATACTATTTATTATAGGGTTATTGAGGCGGGAGTGAGGCGGATTAGGGGTTAATAACTTTATTATAGTAGCGGTGCGGTCCGCTCGGCAGATTAGGGGTCAATAAGTGTAGGCAGGTGGAGGCGACGTTGACGGGGGCAGATTAGGGGTTAATAAATATAATATAGTGGTCCGCGGTGTTAGGGGCAGCAGATTAGGGGTACATAAGGATAACGTAGGTGGCGGTCGGCAGATTAGGGGTTAATTATTGTAGGTAGCTGGCGGCGACGTTGTGGGGGGCAGGTTAGGGGTTAATAAATATAATATAGGGGTCGGCGGTGTTAGGGGCAGCAGATTAGGAGTACATAAGTATAACGTAGGTGGCGGTCGGCAGATTAGGGGTTAAAAAAATTTAATCGAGTGGCGGCGATGTGGGGGGACCTCGGTTTAGGGGTACATAGGTAGTTTATGGGTGTTAGTGTACTTTAGAGCACAGTAGTTAAGAGCTTTATAAACCGGCGTTAGCCCATAAAGCTCTTAACTACTGACTTTTTCTGCGGCTGGAGTTTTGTCGTTAGAATTCTAACGCTCACTTCAGACACGACTCTAAATACCGGAGTTAGAAAGATCTCATTGAAAAGATAGGATACGCAATTGACGTAAGGGGATCTGCGGTATGGAAAAGTCGCGGCTGCAAAGTGAGCGTTAGACCCTTTCCTGACTGACTCCAAATACCGGCGGTAGCCTAAAACCAGCGTTAGGAGCCTCTAACGCTGGTTTTCACGGCTACCGCCAAACTCTAAATCTAGGCCTTAGGGTTTATTTTACAGGTAAGTATTTAGTTTTAAATAGGAATAATTTATTAAAGTATAGAGTAGTGTTAGGTGTAATTGTAACTTAGGTTAGTTTTTATTTTACAGGTAAATTTCTCTTTATTTTAGCTAGGTAAGCTATTAAATAGTTAATAACTATTTAATAGCTATTGTACCTAGTTAAAATAAATTGAAAGGTGCCTATAAAATAAAAATAAATCCTAAGATAGCTACAATATAATTATTATTTATATTGTAGCTATATTAGGGTTTATTTTATAGGTAAGTATTTAGTTTTAAATAGGATTAACTTAGTTAATGATAGAAATATTATTTAGATTTATTTAATTAATATTTAAGTTAGGGGGGTGTTAGGGTTAGTGTTAGACTTAGGTTTAGGGGTTAATAATTTTATTACAGTGGCGGCGGTGTAGTGGGGGCAGGATAGGGGTTAATAAATTTATTATAGGTGGCGACGGTGTAGGGGGGGCAGGATAGGGGTTAATAAATTTATTATAGGTGGCGACGGTGTAGGGGGGCAGGATAGAGGTTAATAAATTTAATATAGGTTTGCGGCGGTTTAGGGGTTAAACTATTTATTTATTTGCGGCGAGGTGCGGGATCAGCAGGATAGGGGTTAATAACTTTATTATAGAGGGCGACGGTATAGGGGGGGCAGGATAGGGGTTACTAGGTATAATGTAGGTGGCAGCGGTGTCCGGGGGCGGCGGTTTAGGGGTTAATACATTTATAAGACTTGCGGCGGGGTCTAGGAGCGGCAATTTAGGGGTTAATACATTTATAAGACTTGCGGCAGGGTCTAGGAGCAGCGGTTTAGGGGTTAGTAACTTTATTTAGTTGCGGGGGGCTCCGGGGGCGCCGGTATAGGGGGTAAAACAGTGTAGTTTAGTGTGAGTGCTTAGTGACAGGCTAGCAAGAAAGCTGTCAAACAGCCGAAGAGCAGCGAGATCGGATGAGTGATAACTCTCACAGTCCGCTGCTCATCGGCCCGCGGCTTTTTGACAGCTTTATTTGATAACTTAGGCGTATTTTTTCAGGTCCGCGGCGGTGATGTGAGGCGAGCTTAGGCGGGCGTATTGGGCCGGCGAAGGCAGGAAAGTTGACACGTTGATAACTACCCCCCTTAGTCTGAAATTCAAATGAGTAGTAGATTTTTTTTAAATAAATTGCAAAGTGATGTCTATTTCCACTCTCTCTGTATCATGTGACAGCCATCAGCGAATCACAAATGCATATACGTATATGCTGTGAACTCTTGCACATGCTCAGTAGGAGCTGGCGACTCAAAAAGTGTGAATATTAAAAGAATGTACACATTTTGTTAATGGAAGCAAAATGGAAAGTTGTTTAAAATTGCATGCTATATTTGAATCATGATGTTTAATTTTGACTTGAGTGTCCCTTTAAGGATTATACATTTTATTAATAGAACAATGTTGATTGTGCAAAGCTGGGGAATGGGTAGTAAAGGTGTTGTTTATCTTTATAAACAAAAACAATTCTGGCATAAACTGTCCCTTTAAATTATTACAAGGCTTATCATCAGAAACTTTAGGATCTTTAACAAATGAAATCCTCTTTTAAAGGAGAATGAGTGAACTTTAAACAAAAAAGAGGAAATATCAGGTTCAACATTAGTTGAAGATTCCTCATCACCAGAGGAAACTTCACCATCTCAAAACATAAGAGTGTCACTTGTTTCAGGGCACATGGAACTTGTAGAAGGTAAAACCTCTGAACTGACCTTTTACATTTGTTTAAAAATGAGAGAGCAGCCAGCACCTCAGATACTGCTGCCTTTATAAAAATGTTCACAGTAGTTGAAACATTATCAACATTCTTCTGTAATGAACAAACAGAAGGTGCATTAATACTCAAAGAAAAACACACAAGGGTAACAAGACCTTAAGAGGTGCACTCACATAACATATTTATAGTTGAAAACAGACAAAAAGTCCTTGGTGTAAGGTTCCAGATCAAAGAAAAAGGTAGCACTTCCACAATGAATAATCGTAGTGCAAATCCTGTAAAACAGAAAGAAGGCGCCCAATAGGGTGTTATTATCTATCAGAGTAGACCTCTCCTACTGTGTCAGAAGAAGTATCCGGGGAGAGTCGGACAATGACAGCAACGTGTTTCTCGGCCAAAAATTCCCATAAATTAGCTATAGAGTGTCTAAATGTTAATGAAGTATACTTACCAATAGACACTTGTCCACTAGCAAAGAAGTAGCAGACAGCCAAACCAGTACTCAAACATCAATCTCATAAAAGTCATCTGTTAGTGACTCGAAGTTGCCCAGTCACTCTCAGGGAGCTGATTTTAAATAGTGCACATTAGGTAAATAAATTGCGCGACCCAGCAATGATCGTAATAATCAAATCACTTAATATTCCTGTAACCACATAGGAGAAATAGTAATAAGACTCTCTCACCATTCTTGGGAACCGTGCATGCCTCCTTAATCAGCGTATGAACTGTCACAGCTGCATATACAGTTCTCTCGCAAACAGTGTTCCGCTCACCCTTCTATCTCTCAGGCACTGGAAAGCATTCAATGTACCATGTGTTCATACACGTTTGTTACTGAAGGCTCCTCCAGTCCAATCTCAGCTTCCACTGCCCTCTGATCCTAATGTTTCCACAACTAGTCTCCCTGTTGCCTAGATGTGACTTAACACTAGACCCCGGATCTCCCTCGGTCATGCAATCTGTGTGCATTTAACCTAGAGCTCACCTTATGCAATCTCCATTGCCAAAGGTATATTTCAAACAGAAAAATGGGAGCTGCTAAAAACATATACATTTATTGAAAAAGATGTTTAAAAACTTGGCTCCCATGGAAATTAAAATATTGGTATAGGCATGCCAGGCATGTACTTAAACATTATATGAGGATTACAGTAGAGAGGAGCTCTAGCTGAAAAAGACTACATCCTTAGCACTCAAAGGGTTAATGTAGAGTGTTTTAACAGTAGAAATAAGACTCTTTTATATGAGGCAACTGGGGGTAACTGATTGGTTAAGTGAGCTAGCTAACTCCACGTTAAAACATAACTTTTATTAATATCAATTTATTAATTAAAACACTGGAAAATTACTTAAAAACACACTCTAATGCTGAAGACTGCTTAAATAACCTAGTAGGTTGATTATGCAATTGTATGAATAGTGTTTTGCACATAGTATCATCAGGCTATATGTATCAAATTATCCCATATAGGTATATAAGTCATAGTATGACATCCAAAGTTAAAGAAATAATGGATAAAGAGATATTCTGCGTTTTAAAGCCTCCATATACTTGAATGTTTACACATAGGACACAATTGGTTGTGGTTTTATTTCGAATTTAATAAAGCTCTAGTAGTAAGTTTATTGCATTAATCACTTATGTACTTATAATGCCTTGTATAGTAGAGGTTAATTATTGAGTAAATTGTCAATTTTCTAAGTACACCAGGGGTGTCCAAACTTTGCTCTCCAGAGGTTTTGGAACTACATTTCCGATGATGCTCAGCCAGCATTTTATCTAGCTGAGCATCATGGGAAATGTAGTTCCAAAACCTCTGGAGAGCAAAGTTTGGACATCCCTGAAGTACACAGTCTGGGATGAACAGAGTAATATCATGCAATTTTGTCATAAAGCTGATGAGGAAAATAAGTGAATAAAAAACACTTCCGTTCAACCTAGTGTACACAAGTATGGCTATACTTATATGTATGGGAGTGACAAGATTGCCATAAGGAGTTAACTAATCTGGTTTAATTATTTTGTGAGCTATCACTTAGTGAGAAACTGCAGAGACTCCGCTGGCTCACTCTGGTTGTATATGTAATTCCCAATGTAGCGTTCTAACAGTTAGTAACAAATTCTTACTTGAGGTAGGGGTTAATGCTTAAATGGAAACACTGTTGCAGAGTTTAATTAGTCAAAAACCTTGCCTCGATACGTTATTAAAACTTGAATTACGAGGCCCACCAATAGTGCTAACTTTGGTATTAGTGCATATGCAAATTATACATTGCAGTGTTCACCATGAATCTGGTCCGTAACTGTGTATAGTGTAAAACGTTATATAGAACACAAGCTGATCTAAATGTTTGTACTAATACCTTTCTTGTATGATATACTTGGAAGCATTCCCCTTTGATTAAATGAAAGCTGAAAGCAGCTGGTTAGAGCGCTATTACACACTGTCAGTGTAATTCAAAACATTGGTTGATTTGCTTATGCTTTACCAAAGCGTCTATCTGCCATTACAGTTAGTTCAATTGACCCCATATAAATATAGCACTCCAATTGTTGGTATTATGTTATATATTGTGCGGCGATACCACTTGTACACTAGGCTACATTCGGAACGCTAAGCTCCGGTGGTCCTATGCTTTGACAATTAGTATTGGACTATGTGCCAAAGAGCAACAATTATCAAACTGAATACATCAACCACCTATATTATACAGCTATTAGAGGCTCATCTAAAAATACAGGAGCTCCAGGACTCCTCACCATTTCCCTAACGTCCCTAAAATGTTTCGCCCTAACAGCTTTTTCAAAGGGTGAGCGCGCCGCTCACTTACTGGTTCTTAAGGGGATAATAGTCCCACCTTTCAGATGACGTCAGTCTGCAAGAACCAAATATGTTCTCGCTTCAACTCCTGGACCGTAATTTACCAGATGGATTGAAATATATATTATGTCTGTATGTATGTCAAAATGTTACAACCTAACACTTTCAAACATCTTCATCAATTTGTCAGTAAATAACTGGCCCCTTTCTATTAATGTGCAATTATGGGTAAACGTCGGTTAGTCTATTTCTTACTTCTTATATCTTTAATCTAAAGGAAATGAGCCCTAATTATTAGGTATACTATTATTATAGCGATAAAGTGATTTATGTTTGATCACCTCTCCACTTCGTGGTAGCAGAATGTTAATGTATAAACATTTCTTATGAATTATCGCCACTGTGATTTTTTAGTGTGTACTCTTGAAGGAATTATCTTATTTATTCCGGCTTTGACATATTTAAAGTGTTTGTGTATTCTGTGATTATATAAAAATGAAACACATTTTCCAAAATTAATTGTCTACATCGTGTTGAGATTTATAATAAATTGTGACATCAACTTTTGATGTGGTGCAAGAGTAATTTTTATAAGATTAACTAACGGCTAGATTTGGAGTTTGGCGGTAAAAGGGCTGTTAACGCTCCGCGGGTTTTTTTCTGGCCGCACCATAAATTTAACTCTGGTATCGAGAGTTCAAACAAATGCTGCTTTAGGCTCCAAAAAAGGAGCGTAGAGCATTTTTACCGCAAATACAACTCTCGATACCAGAGTTGCTTACGGACGCGGCCGGCCTCAAAAACGTGCTCGTTCACGATTCTCCCATAGGAAACAATGGGGCTGTTTGAGCTGAAAAAAAACCTAACACCTGCAAAAAAGCAGCGTTCAGCTCCTAACGCAGCCCCATTGTTTCCTATGGGGAAACACTTCCTACGTCTGCACCTAACACTCTAACATGTACCCCGAGTCTAAACACCCCTAACCTTACACTTATTAACCCCTAATCTGCCGCCCCCGCTATCGCTGACCCCTGCATTACACTTTTAACCCCTAATCTGCCGCTCCGTAAACCGCCGCCACCTACGTTATCCTTATGTACCCCTAATCTGCTGCCCTAACATCGCCGACCCCTATGTTATATTTATTAACCCCTAATCTGCCCCCCACAACGTCGCCGACACCTACCTACACTTATTAACCCCTAATCTGCCGACCGGACCTGAGCGCTACTATAATAAAGTTATTAACCCCTAATCCGCCTCACTAACCCTATCATAAATAGTATTAACCCCTAATCTGCCCTCCCTAACATCGCCGACACCTACCTTCAATTATTAACCCCTAATCTGCCGACCGGAGCTCACCGCTATTCTAATAAATGTATTAACCCCTAAAGCTAAGTCTAACCCTAACCCTAACACCCCCCTAACTTAAATATAATTTACATCTAACGAAATTAATTAACTCTTATTAAATAAATGATTCCTATTTAAAGCTAAATACTTACCTGTAAAATAAATCCTAATATAGCTACAATATAAATTATAATTATATTATAGCTATTTTAGGATTAATATTTATTTTACAGGTAACTTTGTATTTATTTTAACCAGGTACAATAGCTATTAAATAGTTAAGAACTATTTAATAGTTACCTAGTTAAAATAATTACAAATTTACCTGTAAAATAAATCCTAACCTAAGTTATAATTAAACCTAACACTACCCTATCAATAAAATAATTAAATAAACTACCTACAATTACCTACAATTAACCTAACACTACACTATCAATAAATTAATTAAACACAATTGCTACAAATAAATACAATTAAATAAACTATCTAAAGTACAAAAAATAAAAAAGAACTAAGTTACAGAAAATAAAAAAATATTTACAAACATAAGAAAAATATTACAACAATTTTAAACTAATTACACCTACTCTAAGCCCCCTAATAAAATAACAAAGACCCCCAAAATAAAAAATTCCCTACCCTATTCTAAAATACAAAAATTACAAGCTCTTTTACCTTACCAGCCCTGAACAGGGCCCTTTGCGGGGCATGCCCCAAGAAGTTCAGCTCTTTTGCCTGTAAAAAAAAACATACAATACCCCCCCCCCAACATTACAACCCACCACCCACATACCCCTAATCTAACCCAAACCCCCTTAAATAAACCTAACACTAATCCCCTGAAGATCTTCCTACCTTGTCTTCACCATGCCAGGTTCACCGATCCGTCCTGGCTCCAAGATCTTCATCCAACCCAAGCGGGGGCTAGACATCCACTGAAGAAGTCCAGAAGAGGGTCCAAAGTCTTCCTCCTATCCGGCAAGAAGAGGACATCCGGACCGGCAAACATCTTCTCCAAGCGGCATCTTCTATGTTCTTCCATCCGATGACGACCGGCTCCATCTTGAAGACCTCCAGCGCGGATCCATCCTCTTCTTCCGACGACTAGACGACGAATGACGGTTCCTTTAAGGGACGTCATCCAAGATGGCGTCCCTCGAATTCCGATTGGCTGATAGGATTCTATCAGCCAATCGGAATTAAGGTAGGAATTTTCTGATTGGCTGATGGAATCAGCCAATCAGAATCAAGTTCAATCCGATTGGCTGATCCAATCAGCCAATCAGATTGAGCTCGCATTCTATTGGCTGTTCCGATCAGCCAATAGAATGCGAGCTCAATCTGATTGGCTGATTGGATCAGCCAATCGGATTGAACTTGATTCTGATTGGCTGATTCCATCAGCCAATCAGAAAATTCCTACCTTAATTCCGATTGGCTGATAGAATCCTATCAGCCAATCGGAATTCGAGGGACGCCATCTTGGATGACGTCCCTTAAAGGAACCGTCATTCGTCGTCTAGTCGTCGGAAGAAGAGGATGGATCCGCGCTGGAGGTCTTCAAGATGGAGCCGGTCGTCATCGGATGGAAGAACATAGAAGATGCCGCTTGGAGAAGATGTTTGCCGGTCCGGATGTCCTCTTCTTGCCGGATAGGAGGAAGACTTTGGACCCTCTTCTGGACTTCTTCAGTGGATGTCTAGCCCCCGCTTGGGTTGGATGAAGATCTTGGAGCCAGGACGGATCGGTGAACCTGGCATGGTGAAGACAAGGTAGGAAGATCATCAGGGGCTTAGTGTTAGGTTTATTTAAGGGGGGTTTGGGTTAGATTAGGGGTATGTGGGTGGTGGGTTGTAATGTTGGGGGGGGGGTATTGTATGTTTTCTTTTACAGGCAAAAGAGCTGAACTTCTTGGGGCATGCCCCGCAAAGGGCCCTGTTCAGGGCTGGTAAGGTAAAAGAGCTTGTAACTTTTTAAATTTAGAATAGGGTAGGGAATTTTTTATTTTGGGGGTCTTTGTTATTTTATTAGGGGGCTTAGAGTAGGTGTAATTAGTTTAAAATTGTTGTAATATTTTTCTTATGTTTGTAAATATTTTTTTATTTTCTGTAACTTAGTTCTTTTTTATTTTTTGTACTTTAGCTAGTTTATTTAATTGTATTTATTTGTAGCAATTGTGTTTAATTAATTTATTGATAGTGTAGTGTTAGGTTAATTGTAGGTAATTGTACGTAGTTTATTTAATTATTTTATTGATAGGGTAGTGTTAGGTTTAATTATATCTTAGGTTAGGATTTATTTTACAGGTAAATTTGTAATTATTTTAACTAGGTAACTATTAAATAGTTCTTAACTATTTAATAGCTATTGTACCTGGTTAAAATAAATACAAAGTTACCTGTAAAATAAATATTAATCCTAAAATAGCTATAATATAAATGTAATTTATATTGTAGCTATATTAGGATTTATTTTACAGGTAAGTATTTAGCTTTAAATAGGAATCATTTATTTAATAAGAGTTAATTTATTTCGTTAGATAAAAATTATATTTAACTTAGGGGGGTGTTAGTGTTAGGGTTAGACTTAGCTTTAGGGGTTAATACATTTATTAGAATAGCGGTGAGCTCCGGTCGGCAGATTAGGGGTTAATAATTGAAGGTAGCTGTCGGCGATGTTAGGGAGGGCAGATTAGGGGTTAATACTATTTATGATAGGGTTAGTGAGGCGGATTAGGGGTTAATAACTTTATTATAGTAGCGCTCAGGTCCGCTCGGCAGATTAGGGGTTAATAAGTGTAGGTAGGTGTCGGCGACGTTGTGGGGGGCAGATTAGGGGTTAATAAATATAACATAGGGGTCGGCGATGTTAGGGGCAGAAGATTAGGGGTACATAGGGATAACGTAGGTGGCGGCGATTTGCGGTCGGAAGATTAGGGGTTAATTATTTTAAGTAGCTTGCGGCGACGTTGTGTGGGGCAAGTTAGGGGTTAATAAATATAATATAGGGGTCGGCGGGGTTAGGGGCAGCAGATTAGGGGTACATAAGTATAACGTAGGTGGCGGTCGGCAGATTAGGGGTTAAAAATTTTAATCGAGTGGCGGCGATGTGGGGGGACCTCGGTTTAGGGGTACATAGGTAGTTTATGGGTGTTAGTGTAGTTTAGGGTACAGTAGTTAAGAGCTTTATGAACCGGCGTTAGCCAGAAAGCTCTTAACTCCTGCTTTTTTCAGGCGGCTGGAATCTTGTCGTTAGAGCTCTAACGCTCACTGCAGAAACGACTCTAAATACCGGCGTTAGAAAGATCCCATTGAAAAGATAGGCTACGCAAATGGCGTAGGGGGATCTGCGGTATGGAAAAGTCGCGGCTGTAAAGTGAGCGTTAGACCCTTTAATCACTGACTCCAAATACCAGCGGGCGGCCAAAACCAGCGTTAGGAGCCTCTAACGCTGGTTTTGACGGCTACCGCCGAACTCTAAATCTAGGCC
Organism: Bombina bombina; assembly: GCF_027579735.1. NCBI lineage: Eukaryota > Metazoa > Chordata > Amphibia > Anura > Bombinatoridae > Bombina > Bombina bombina. Next base: position 55,949,753 of record NC_069506.1, read on the forward strand.
TAAGTGTTACTTAATTAAATATAATGAGTGAATATTCTAAAATAAAAAATAATGAATTGAAAGTTATTGATTATAAAAAGATTATTATATATGAAAATAAATAAATAAAAAATAAAAAAAATAATAAAGAATGAATGAATGAAAAATAAAACATGAAATATAGAGTTAAATCCTATGTTGTGCCCTGTTTATTGAATTACTTTAAGTGCTATTATGTGAACTACTGTGATGAAGTAAGGATCATAAATTCCACATGACTGGAGATTAGATATATAGATGTATCTTGTAATATTTCACCTATTTGAAATTGTTAATACATTTATTAAAGAGAGAAAAAAATCTTTTATAAATATTTTTTGGATATTGTTCTTGCGTTTGACTTTTATTTGAATTTCAGTTGTATTTCAAAAATGAAAAATATAGACTTTCAATATTTCATTGGTTTGGAACTATTAAACCTTTATTTTTCCTTATTTCTATCTTGTATATGTATATATACCCTATATGTATACCTACATTTATGACAAGCTCCTAAGTTTATTTAAGATATAAGTTATACTGATGTTAAGTATTTGATTTCTCCTTAATTAGGGAGAATATTTGAACATTTTGTTAAAAAGAATTTTAGTTAAAAATTATGAACCAAAAGATATTTTGTTTATATATGACATCTATCTGTATCTAGTTGAAGAGAAGGGGAGAGAAAATGTATTCTCATAGTGGTCCAAAGGTTGTACTCTTCTGTAAATTCTATATATTTGTGACAAGCTTTTAGGTTATATTATTCTGGTATTTCATTTCTCCTTAATTTGAGAAGGGTTTAAACTTTTTCTCAAAAATTAATTAGAGATTCGGGTCCAAGGGTACTTTATTTGTTCTGACATCTATCTATGTCTGGTTAAAGAAAAGATGAGAAGTTGTTATTCTCATTAAGACCTGAAGGTTGGACAGAGTTCATTAAGAAAATCCATTTACTTTCTGCTTGGAGTAACTTATTTTCCAGATTTCCACCTCTGATTCCCAGTTTGATTTTCTGTAGTCCAAAGCATTTCAGATCATTTTGTCTGCAATTGTGTTTGATCATGAAATGTCTTGCCACTGATGTTATTTGTTTTCCTGCTTGTAGGTCTTTTGCTGCATTTTTTATGTTTCTGAGATGTTCCTGTAATCTAACTCTAATTTTCCTGGTGGACATGCCAATATGGAATAGATTACATGTACATTTTAGTGCATAGATTATTCCCTCTGTTTGGCAGTTGATGTGTGAGTTTATTTGATGACTTTTATTAAACCGATCCTGTATCTTATGTGTTTTTAACATGAAGCCACATGTTGAGCATGTACCACATTTGAAGGATCCATTTTTAAAAGCCGTTGCTGTTTTCATGCTTTGCAGATGGCTTGGGCTGATTAGATCTTTTATATTTCTACTTCTCCTATAGCCTGTTTGGATTTTTGGTCCTAGGGTTGCTTTCAGAATAGGGTCTGATAGTAGAATATGCCAATTTTCTTGTAAGATGTTTCTAATTTGGAGACTCGCTGGATTGTATGTAGAGATAAATCTGATGTTCTCTTGTTTGGGTTCTTGTTTTTTCTTTAGGAGCTCATTTCTGTCTGTACATCTGGCTCGGTGTTCTGCTTTTTTGATTGCTCTTTTACTATAGCCTCTGGCTAGTAATCTGGTTGTTAGTTCTTTAGCTCTCTTATGATAGTTCATATCTGAGGAACAATTTCTCCTCATTCTGAGGAATTCCACTATCGGTAGAGCTTGTATCATATTAGGTGCATGTGCACTTGTACTATGTAGAACACTATTTGGCGCTGCTGGCTCTCTGTGTACATCCATAGAGAGTAATCCTTCTGTAGTTTTGTTTATCTCTAAATCCAGGAAACTAACTTTAGTTAGACTGGCTTCATAAGTTAGTTTAATATTAAGCACATTCTTATTGAGATTTTGGAGAAATAGGTTCAGTTCATCTTTGGTGCCCTCCCACAGAAACAGCACATCATCTATAAATCGAATCCAGAGGGGGATTTTATCTATGAATTGTGAATTGGTGTCAGCGAAAACATATTTTTGCTCCCACCAGCCTAGAAATAAATTAGCGTAGGTGGGGGCACATGCTGTGCCCATCGCAGTACCTCTTTTTTGTAGAAAGAAACCATTGTTGAAAGTAAAATAATTGTGTTTGAGTACAAACTGTAGAAGGTGTAATATAAATTTGTCATGTAATATGTCTTCTTCAGAACACATAGTTAAGAACCACTTAACTGCTTCTAATCCCAGTTCATGTTCAATGCACGTGTACAATGATTCTACATCCGCTGTAACTAGCCATGTACTTAAACATATCAGCGGAGGTTATGGAATAGGAGCATATTGTAGATCCATAAGGGAAGGCAAAAGACAAGTCCCTGCGGCCAACTATGGAAGGTTTATGAAAAATATCCTATGAGGTGAATAAAGAATCACAATCCATGCCCCATATATATCCCTTTGACAAGCACTGTACTCTGAGGGGAAACCAGGCCTCAATATAGACTGACCCCTCTCTCTGAAGAATCAAATGCACATCTTCATGCTTCAACTACCTCCAGTGGAGGCAAAGTAAAGATTAAGGTATGTGTGAGGGTTTCATAGGGCTCTTGGGGTTTTGGAATCTTTGCTTCCTCCTAGTGCTAGAGAAGAGTCATTCCTAGGAGTAATGGATCGTGGACTCTTACCACCTGCATTAAGGAAATATACCGCATCCACTCTGAAACTTAGTTGGATATAACTTATTTACAACATTAAATAAGAGAAACCATTTTTATATTTACAAAATGCTCATTATAAGCCACATGTATTAAAGTGTGTGCAGTTAAGGTTGTCAACTTCAGAACTTGTCAACACAGGTTTGTGGAATACGGGCATCTGTGCCGCCCTTCCCTCATGTAACCGATCACGCAAAAGAAAGACATATCAATCACCCCAAGCAATCGAGTTTGGGATGATTTCTCTCTGCAAACTCAGAGGTGGCGGAGATTTAAGAAGCAGCGGATATATATTTTTACAACATGCACCCTCCATACTGCTGGGATTCCTATTCACTGGTGAGGTGCTCACAATATTCACTATACTTTCCTATAGAAGGCGCATTACCACTCATCTGTATAGTGAGGGTCACCTCACTTTTTTATAACATTTCACCCGACTGGAGCTCTGCGAGACTGAACTGAGCAACCTAATTTACAGATTTTGTTTTTTGGCCTTTAGGGAGTGTGGGACAAAGTACAATTTTTACATAAAAGCAGGAGGTGTTTATTGTCCTAATCGAATATTAAAAACCATTATTCCATGTACAGGTACAAATGCTTCACATCAAATTAATTCTCAATCAAGAATTGGGAAGAAAATTATAAAGTGCACCAGAGAGAAGGAGTCAGTACAGGTTTACTAAAAATTGAAGTGCACCTTGAGTTGTAAACAAGATGCAAACTGCCTTTTATAAGAAAAAAAAAAATGTATTTGCTAGAAAGCAGCATCTTGTAAGAACTAAAATAAAAATAAAAAACTGGCAGCCCCCTGCAATGTTAAGACTCTAGTGTTTGAGTTATAGATAAATCAAAGATCAGTTTGCTAGAGCGCTTTGATATATTTTCAGTTTTAGGTTAAAATGAGAAATTTGTCTTATCTTTTAACACAACATCACACAAAAACAAAGTAAAGAAATTTAGTAAATCCGGTAAGTTTAAAGGAATTACCGGTGAGCAAAAGAAAGCTGCTCTGTGGTTTTGGGAAAATGAATTGTGAAAATTTAACTAGGCATAAGAAAAGTGCATGAATGTATTTTAATTTTGAATCAAAGCATTTTTTATGGACATGCTTTACAAAAAAATGTTTTTAGCAGAAGCTGTTTGTGTGGCATATGTACATATGCTGCTCATGCAATATGCACCTGCCGTGAAACACCCATAACAAAAGCCACCACCAGTTTTCTGTGTACAGATACGCCTGAAAGATTATTGTTAAAGGGACATGAAAACCAACATTTTTCATTCATTATTTAGGCAGAAACTACAATTTTAAACAACTTTCCAAATTACTTCAATTATCAAATTTGCTTCATTCTTTTGGTATCATTTGTTGAAGGAGCAGCAATGCACTACTGGTTTCAAACTGAACACATGGGTGAGCCAATGAAAATCAATATATATATACACACACAAACAATTTTTGACTATTATCTTCCATAACTTAAAGGGACAGTCTAGGCCAAAATAAACTTTCATGATTCAGATAGAGCATGTAATTTTAAACAATTTTCCAATTTACTTTTATCACCAATTTTGCTTTGTTCTCTTGGTATTCTTAGTTGAAAGCTTAACCTAGGAGGTTCATATGCTAATTTCTTAAACCTTGAAGCCCACCTCTTTCAGATTGCATTTTAACAGTTTTTCACCACTAGAGGGTGTTAGTTCACATATTTCATATAGATAACACTGTGCTCGTGCACGAGAAGTTATCTGTGAGCAGGCACTGATTTGCTAGACTGCAAGTCTGTCAAAAGAACTGAAAAAAGGGGCAGTTTGCAGAGGCTTAGATACAAGATAATCACAGAGGTTAAAAGTATATTATTATAACTGTGTTGGTTATGCAAAACTGGGAAATGGGTAATAAAGGGATTATCTATCTTTTTAAACAATAAAAATTCTGGTGTAGACTGTCCCTTTAACAGAATAAATACCATATGATAATGGTAACAGGAAGATGTTCTTGTTATAACATTTCCCATATTAAGATGGTGTCAAGTCTTACTGATATATTAGAATGAGAGCACATTTCAAAAAGACTCTGAGATTGTGGTGATTCAGTGTTAAAGTCACTGTCACTTGGCATTTCAGTATTTTATTGAGACAATGATATGTGATCGTTACTTTGATATCTGAGTTGTCAGCTGTCGCTATCACTTGGCATTTTTAGTATTTTAGCAGAAAAAAATTACATGTAATGGTTATTTGACATGTAAGTTGTCATGGTTACTGGCATTTTCCATTTTATTATTTCAGAGTGAAAATGAGAGGCAACTGACTTTAATTGTCATTTTACAAAGTGACAAAAACAGTGACACTGGGCAACTTAAATGACAGCTCTAGAAACGTAAGGTATGTGTCCACTTGACTGTAAAGTGCTAGATCTAATCAATAGATTGACTGTTTAGTCTAATCATTCATCACAGAAAGACATTTTTATTTTGCGCTTCGTCTTCAGAGTAGCAGATGAGCAGCTAAACAGCAACTTAAAGTCACATGAAGCCCAATTTTTTTTTTTATTCAGAAAGTGCATACAATTTTAAACAACTTTGCAATTTACTTCTATAATTTAATTTGCTTCTCTTGTTATCCTTTGCTGAAAGGTTTATCTAGGTAAGCTCAGGAGCAGCAAAGAACCTAGGTTTTAGCTGATGATTGGTGGCTGTATATATATCTACAGATTGTCATTGGCTGACCCATGTGTTCAGTTAGAAACCAGTAGTGCATTGCTGCTCCTTTAGCAAATGATTCCAAGACAATGAAGTAAATTTCATAATAGAAGTAAATTGTAAAGTTGTTTAAAATTGCATATTCTACCTAAATCAAGAAAGAACATTTTTGGGTTTCATGTCCCTTTAAATTAAATAGGCATAAATCCCCAACATGTTTCTTTCAGGATACAAATAGAGCATACAACTTTAAACAAAGTTCCCATTTACTTCTACTAATAAATGTGCTTAGTTCCCTTGGTATTCTTTGTTGAACAGCATGCTCAGCGCTATGGAATTTGGCGGCGCTATACAAATAAATGATAATAATAATAATAATAGGCTCAGGAGCAGCCATGCTTTAGTGCAGTGATGGCTAACCTTGGTACCCCAGATGTTTTGGAACTACATTTCCCATTATGCTTAGGCACAATGCAAACACAAAAGTATACGCTGTAAGAGGGTGATACTGAAATCGTAGCAGTTGTCAACACAAAGGGTGCCATGTACTAAGCATCAAAGTGACCTTTCATGTGTATTTTCGCATCAAAATTTGTGCACGGACTAAAAATCATATTTACCAAGCCGCAATCGAATTTATAAACCACTTTTTTATCTGCAATCGTACTTTTCCGCAACTAATCGATCAGAAACCTTTTTTAACATACTAAACCAATGATCATCATAAAATCCGCTATTAACAGATATTATTAATGTTACAACCAATTGGTTTGCTCAAACTTTCGCTTTCACTTCGTGTAATTTGCTTTGCGACCATTTAGGTAGTAAATACAATAGAAAACTATAGGGGGTATCAGTCTGACGCCAGGTTGAAGTACTTAAATTAGACAAAAATTATTTCATTATTAGTTTGCCAGCAGTGAATGAAGATGGAGACACTTTTACATTTATTTATCTTTCTATTTATTTAATTACGAGGAAGAAGGGCTATACAGGCACCTGTTGGAAATAATGAATTTCAAAGAATGAGAGGAGGTCGAAGAAGGAGAGTTCCAAGAGTTTTCCTCCCTCGTATGGGTTTTGAAGCCGTTTCTGATCGTGAGGTTATCCAGAGATTCCGTTTGGACAGAGAAGCTATAATGGACCTTTACAATGAAATAGCAGAGTACCTTGAGCCAATGACAGCGCGTTCACAAGCCATACCTGGACTCTTAAAACTGTTGGCAGCATTACACTTTTTTGCCATGGGTTCTTTCCAGGCTGTGTCTAGCGTCATAATTGGCATAAGCCCGTCTGCATTTTCTAGGCATCTGACAAAAGTAATAAACACATTGATGGTGGTCTTTCCGCGGTATGTGTGCCTTCCATCGACTCCTGAAGATTGTCAATCTGTGAAGTCCAACTTTTATAGAATGTCCAGATTGCCCAATGTACTTAGAGCCATCGGCCTCTAGTTATCAAGCCGTCAACCTAAAATACGCTGGAATTCCACAGCGTATTTGTGGCGAGGCTGATTCGCCTAAGTTATCAAGCCCTACACACCAGCAAAAGTAGAATTTTGTGACGTAAGCTACGATCCGCCGGACTCAGTATGACACAGATCGATTCTTACGTCACTCCAGATGTTCCGAACGCAAGTTCGGCACAATCTGACTACTTTTGCTAGTTATCAAATGACTAGCAGGTAAGCTCGGCACTTTTCCAGCCCAGCGTACCTGGTTTTCAATCCGCCGCCCTGGAGGTGGCGGATCCCATAGGAATCAATGGGAGTCTGACCATAGCGAAAGTTCATGTTCGCTGCTGCCCGACATCCCATTGATTCTTATGGGAGATGTCTGTACCTAACACCCTAACATGTACCCCGTACCCCGAGTCTAAACACCCCTAATCTGCCCCCCCTACACCGCCGCAACTAAATAAAGTTATTACCCCCTAAACCGCCGCTCCCGGACCCCGCCGCAACTATATTAAACATGTTAACCCCTAAACCGCCACTCCCGGAGCCCACCGCCACTCTAATAAACTTATTAACCCCTAAACCGCCGCTCCCGGACCCCGCCGCCACCTACATAATACCTATTAACCCCTATCCTGCCCCCCCATACCGCCACCACCTATAATACATTTATTAACCCCTATCCTGCCAATCCCGTACCCCGCCGCAACTAAATAAATTGTTTAACCCCTAAACCGCCACTCTCGGACCCCGCCGCCACCTATATTAAACTTATTAACCCCTAATCTGCCCCCCCTACACCGTCGCCACCTATAATAAATTTATTAACCCCTATGCTGCCCCCCCCTATACCGCCGCCATCTATATTAAACTAATTAAGCCCTAAACCTAAGTCTAACACTAACCCTAACACCCCCCTAACTTAAATATTATTTTAATAAATCTAAAATAAACCCTAAGATAGCTACAATGTAATTAATAATTACATTGTAGCTATCTTAGGGTTTATTTTACAGGTAAGTATTTAGTTTTAAATAGGAATCATTTATTTAATGATAGTGTAGTGTTAGGTGTAATTGTAACTTAGGTTAGTTTTTATTTTACAGGTAAATTTGTCTTTATTTTATCTAGGTAGCTATTAAATAGTTAATAATGATTTAATAGCTATTGTACCTAGTTAAAATAAATTTAAATTTGCCTGTAAAATCAAAATAAATCCTAAAATAGCTACAATATAATTATTAGTTATATTGTAGCTATATTAGGGTTCATTTTATAGGTAAGTATTTAGTTTTAAATAGGATTAATTTAGTTAATAAGAGTAATTTTTATTTAGATTTATTAAAATAATATTTAAGCTAGGGGGGTGTTAGGGTTAGTGTTAGACTTAGGTTTAGAGGTTAATTAGTTTAATATAGATGGCGGCGGTATAGGGGGCGCAGGATAGGGGTTAATAAATGTATTATAGGTGGCGACAATGTAGGGGGGGCAGATTAGGGGTTAATAAATTTAATATAAGTGGCGGCGGGGTCCGGGAGCGGCGGTTTGGTGGTTAAACAATTTATTTAGTTGCGGGGGGTACGGGATCGGCAGGAAAGGGGTTAATAAATTTATTATAGGTGGCGGCGGTATAGGGGGGCAGGATAGGGGTTAATAGGTATTATGTAGGTGGCGGAGGGGTCCGGGAGCGGCGGTTTAGGGGTTAATACATTTATTATAGATGTGGTGGGGTCTGGGAGCGGCAGTTTAGGGGTTAATATATTTATTATAGTTGTGGCGGAGTCTAGGAGCGGCGGTTTAGGGGTTAATAACTTTATTTAGTTGCGGGGGGCTCCGGGGGCGGCGGTATAGGGGGTAGAACAGTATAGTATAGTGTGGGTGCTTAGTGACAGCTTATCAATAAAGCTGTAAAAAAGCCGAAGAGCAGCGAGATCGGATGAGTGATACCTATCACAGTCCGCTGCTCATCGCCCCGTACTTGGTGCGCGGCTTTTTGACAGATTTATTGATAACTTTGGCGAGCGCATTCAGGTCCGCAGCGGCGATGTGAGGCGAGCTGAGGCGAGCGTATTGGGGCCGGCGAAGGCAGGTACGTACGGAGCTTGATAACTAGAGGCCATCGAGTTTGAGGATGGAGAGATGCCTGAAGGATGGCTTTTAGGTAATTATTTATACATTAATGCATTCTCAATCTATATAAGATAAAGTGTAGTTTTAATTGCACTGTCCCTTTAATTATGTTACAGGACTAGATAGTAAGATCTTAAAGTCAAATGTCTTAAAATGTAGCATCTTTCAATTGTATTATTATGCTAAATGTTATTTTTTTTATTTTTAAACTAGGGGATGCTGGTTATTTTAGTAGAGAATGGTTATTCACACCATACAATAATCCTCAAAGCAGATGTGAGGTTAAATTCAACGAGGCACACAGATCCACCAGAGGAATCATTGAGAGAACTTTTGGAATGTTAAAAATGCACTTGCGTTGTCTTGACCACTCAGGTGGTGTGATGCAGTATGCTCCAGAAAAGGTGGCCAAAATAATTATGGTCTGCTGTATACTGCATAACATTGCAATTTGCAGAGGATGTGAAATTGAGGATGATGCTAATGAAATATCATTTTAGGATTTTCCAGAGGTGATCTGCAATGATGCACCACCAACCAGACAGGCCATAACTGCAAAGAATTTTGTAGCTGAAAATTATTTTAATGAATGAATAAAAATAGTCTATGAAGAACCTTTTTTTTATTCGAATGCTACAAATAGATATAAAAATGTAATAAAAAATAAAGTTCTCTTCAAATTTTAAAGATTTTCGGCTAGATTACGAGTCGGGCAGGAACAGGTGTACCGCTCACTTTTCTTCCGCGACTTTTCCATACCGCAAATCCCCTTACGTCAATTGCGTATCCTATCCTTTTAATGGGATTTTCCTAACACTGGTATTACAAGTCTTGGAAGAATTGAACGGTACAGCCTCTACCTCCAAGACTCCTACCGCATATAAAAGTCAGTAGTTAAGAGTTTTATGGGCTAACGCCGGAACATAAATCAACCAATCAGATTTTTCCTACCTTAATTCCGATTGGCTGATAGAATCCTATGAGCCAATTGGAATTCAAGGGACGCCATCTTGGATGACGTCATTTAAAGGACCAGCCATTCGTCGGGTAGTCGTCGGCCGAGAAGGATGTTCTGCGCCGGAGGTCTTCAAGATGGAGCAGCTCATCGCCGGAAGGATGATGATAGAAGATGCCGCTTGGATGAAGACTTCTGCTGGATGGAGGACCTCTTCTGCCCCGATCGGATGAAGACTTCTGCCCGGATGGAGGACCACTTTTGCCCGGATCGGATGAAGAGGGGAAGACGGCTCAAGGTAGGGTGATCTTCAATGGGGTAGTGTTAGTTTTTTTTAAGGGTGGATCGGGTGGGTTTTAGAGTAGGGGTGTGTGGGTGGTGGGTTGTAATGTTGGGGGGTATTGTATTTCTTTTTTTTACAGTTAAAAGAGCTGATTACTTTGGGGTAATGCCCCGCAAAAAGCATTTTTAAGGGCTGTTAAAAGAGCTGATTACTTTGGGGCAATGCCCCGCAAAAGGCCCTTTTAAGGGCTATTTGTAATTTAGTTTAGGATAGGGAATTTTATTATTTTGGGGGGCTTTTTTATTTTATTAGGGGGATTAGATTAGGTGTAATTAGATTAAACTTCTTGTAATATTTTTTTTTATTTAGTGTTTGTTTGTTTTTGCACTATAGTTTAGTTTATTTAATTGTATTTTATTTTAGATAATTGTAGTTAATTTATTTAATTAATTTATTGATAGTGTAGTGTTAGGTGTATTTGTAACTTAGGTTAGGATTTATTTTACAGGTAATTTTGTAATTATTTTAACTAGGTAGCTATTAAATAGTTATTAACTATTTAATAGCTATTGTACCTAGTTAAAATAAATACAAAGTTGCCTGTAAAATAAATATAAATCCTAAAATAGCTACAATGTAATTATTAGGTATATTGTAGCTATCTTATGGTTTATTTTATAGGTAAATATTTATTTTTAAATATGAATAATTTATTTAATTATAGTAATTTTATTTAGATTTATTAAAAATAGATTTAAGTTAGGGGGGTGTTAGGCTTAGGGTTAGACTTAGGTTTAGAGGTTAATACATTTAATATAGTAGCGGCGACGTTAGCGGTGGAAGATTAGGGGTTAATAATTGTAGGTAGGTGTCGGCAATGTGGGGGGGGCAGATTAGGGGTTAATAAAATTTAACTAGTGTTTGCGAGGCGGGAGTGCGGTGGTTTAGGGGTTAATACATTTATTATAGTGGCAGCGATGTCCGGTCAGCAGATTAGGGGTTAATAATTGTAGTTAGGTGGCGGCAGAGTAGGGGTTAATAAATATAATGTAGGTGTCGGCAATGTTAGGGGCAGCAGATTAGGGGTTCATAAGTATAATGTAGGTGGCGGCGGTGTCCAAAGTGGCAGATTAGGGGTTAATAATATAATGCAGGTGTTGAGGATTTCGGGGGCGGCAGATTAGGGGTTAATAAGTGTAAGGTTAGGGGTGTTTAGACTCGGGGTTCATGTTAGGGTGTTAGGTGTAGACTTAGAAAGTATTTCCCCATAGGAAACAATGGGGCTGCGTTAGGAGCTGAACGCTGCTTTTTTGCAGGTGTTAGTTTTTTTTTCAGCCAGCTCAGCTCCATTGTTTCCTATGGGGAGATCGTGCACGAGCACATTTTGCCATCTTACCGCTACCGTAAGCAATGCTGGTATTACAGGTAGAAGTGGCGCTAAATTTGCTCAACGCTCACTTTTCTGAGGCTAACGCAGCCATTCAGAAAACTTGTAATACCAGCATTGTTTAAAGTGAGCGCTGGAAAAAAAAGGCTCGTTAGCAACGCATGTTTTTACCGACAAAACTTGTAATCTAGCCGTTTGATTGTGATTCGAATTATTGTTGTTATTGTTAATAAAAGTAATTTTTTTTTTAGTAACTTTGTTCTTTCGCGCTGAGCGAAGCTTCAAAGTTATCAATAATCCGATTGTCTTTGAGACAGATTAGACGCAATATTTTACGGGTTGTTTTTTAATACATTCATGTAATGAAGTTAAATGCGCTAGGTGCGAATGCCCGTGGGTAAATTTGATACGCTTAGTGCAATGATTTTGACGCCTTAGTACATGGCGCCCAAAGTCTGAATACCAATATTACAGTGTAAACAATATCATAGTAAGGTAACGCACTCCATAGGTATTAGATGCTGCACATGTTGTAAAACTAACAAATGTGGCCTGCTGAGAATCACAGGCAGATCTAGCAGCAAAGAGTTAAGTTCATACCTTGGTGTCCTTAGGCGTATACCGAAGCAAAAGTATGAGGTAGCTAGCAGCTTGTCCTCCAAAACATAAACCGTGTGTACGGCGGTGTCCGAGCTCCATAAAAGTGTGCGGAAAGACGCCCAAAACAAACCCGGCTGAAACTTGGCACTTCACTCGGATGGGACAGGTGAGAATGTTTGCTGTGTAGTTCCTCTACAGCACTGGGCAGAAAGCAGTGGGAGTATCCAAGCCTCCCGAAACAACAATAATGGAAATAGAACAAAAGTCCACAATCCGCAAGGTGGAAAAGTTGCAGTTTATTATGCAAGTGAAGGTGAATCATACATGGCCACACAAAACCAAAGAAACATCCCACAAAGTGCCCTACAGGAACGAAATGCATAGGATGTTTCTTTGGTTTTGTGTGGCCATGTATGATTCACCTTCACTTGCATAATAAACTGCAACTTTTCCACCTTGCGTATTGTGGACTTTTGTTCTATTAGGCACAATGCAATCTAATTGAGATTCATGGGAAATTTAGTTCCTAAACATCTGGGGTGCAAGATTAGCCATTACATTGCTTACCCAATGTGTTCAGCTAGCACTGAGTAGTGCATTGATGCTCCTTTAACAAGGGATGCCAAGAGAACAAATCTCATTTGATAATAGAAGTCAGTGGAAGCTGTTTAAAATGGTATGCTCTGTCTCTATTATGTAAGTTATATTGGGTTTTAAGGCCCTTTAAATAAAGTAGTAGATAGTGCTACAAGTCAGCAGCAGATATATATATATATATATATATATATATATATATATATTGTATATATATAAATATTTTTTTAATTGGATAAGGGTTTTCCAAAAACAAAAATGAAGCTTATGTACTTAGGGCTCTATTTATCATTGTAATTCTCCTACTTTTGCGCCTATAATTACTCTGTCGGATTTATTCTCCGATTTATCAACACAATTTACGACCAAAAAAGCTGAAATACAACCTAAAATGCGACCACTCTATTCTCTCTCGCCAAGGCACACAGGTGCGCCAAATACAGCATAAAAATGATCTATTTTGGTCGTATTTTTAGAAATACTCCTAACTAATCGCCGAAAATCATATTTATCATTATTTTGTGCCAAAGGAGAACCGAAAATTCTCCTATAAATCCGACTGTGAAAATACTCCATAACCATTATGGAGAACATTGAATTTACTCCGTTATTTTCTTCAGAGAAGATGGAGTTCTTTTTGATTTTGCCCGCTATTTCTATTGCACAGTCCCCTGAAAATCTGGAAAATGATGGAAATATGTTACGGAGACGCCAAAGAGTTCCAAGATTGTTTTTGCCCAGTTGTGGACTTGAGGCATTATCTGCTAAAGAAATTAAGCGCAAATTTAGGATTAACCGTGAAAGCATACTCAATCTGTATTCTTTGATTAAAAATGACATTGATCCCAGAACGAGAAGAACAAGGGCAATACCCGGACTTTTAAAATTACTTGCAGTTTTGCATTTTTTGGCAACCGGATCTTTTCAGGCTTTATCTAGTGATGTTGTGGGCATGAGTCAGCCTTCATTTTGCAGCCATTTAAGTATTGTTTTAAAATCTATTCATGTGCATGAATGGCATACAGTAAAGTCATCATTTTACCAAGTAGCTGGTATGCCCAATGTTCTAGGTGCTATAGATTGCACCCATATTGCTCTTAGACCACCATCCTTAAAGGACCAGTAAACACAGTAAATTTGCATAATCAACAAATGCAAGATAACAAGACAATGCAATAGCACTTAGTCTGAACTTCAAATGAGTAGTAGATTTTTTTTCTGACAATTTTAAAAAATATGTCTTTTTCCACTCCCCCTGTACCATGTGACAGCCATCAGCCAATCACAAATGCATATACATACCATGTGACAGCCATCAGCCATTCACAAATGCATTATTATCATTATTATTATCATTTATTTATAAAGCGCCAACAGATTACGCAGCGCTATACAAAGAATAAAAAACATTACAGGGATACAGTAATACACAAACAAGTACAGTTGGGGTAAATAACAGTTGTAGGTGTTATAATTCAGTTATACAAAAGGAGATAAATGCCCTGCCCTTGAGCACAATCAGTAGTAGTTCACTTTAAATACAAAGTGCCCTGCAGGTAGAAAGGCTCTCAAGTTTACAATCTAAAGGAGAGGGAATGGACACAGAAGGTAAGGGAGAAAAAAAATGTCTGATATAAGGCTGAGTGAACTGAGAGTGAGTGATGACATGGGGGGGGAGTGTGTGGTGACTGAGAAAGTGAGATTTGGAAAAGTGTAAAAGAATGTGGTAAAATGTCAGTACAAAGGCTGTGAGTCTGAAGTGGTCTCTCTATCCTGGATTATTAGTGACAGCTGCACATAATTACTGTTAGGTGTGTGTATATATTAAGGTAAACAATAGGGTGGGTGGTGGCTGGGAAAGATTGGTGGGTTTGTGCTTGCAAATCTGGAGTCTGAGGTTAGGTGTGAGGCTTGTAAAATGTCTTTGCAAATCTGGAGTCTGAGGTTAGGTGTGAGGCTGTGGAAAGAGAGAGGAGTGTAAACATGAGAGGAGGGGTTTGAAACACAGCAGAGGGGGAGAAGAAGTTTGGAAACAAAGATTGGAGACAAAGATTGGAATATTACAATGAGATTTAAAAATAATTCCATCATAGCCCAACAGAAATAAGGAATAATTGCACTCAGTATCTTGATTGGAGAGAGGCCATTCAGGTGAATTACCTTGTAAAATGTCTTAGCAAATCTGGAGTCTGAGGCTAGGTGTGAAGCTTGTAAAATGTCTTAACAAATCTGGAGTCTGAGGTTAGGTGTGAGGCTTGTAAAATGTCTTTGCAAATCTGGAGTCTGAGGTTAGGTGTGAGGCTTGTAAAATGTCTTAGCAAATCTGGAGTCTGAGGTTAGGTGTGAGGCTTGTAAAATGTCTTTGCAAATCTGGAGTCTGAGGTTAGGTGTGAGGCTTGTAAAATGTCTTCGTAAATCTGGAGTCTGAGGTTAGGTGTGAGGCTTGTAAAATGTCTTAGCAAATCTGGAGTCTGAGGTTAGGTGTGAGGCTTGTAAAATGTCTTCGTAAATCTGGAGTCTGAGGTTAGGTGTGAGGCTTGTAAAATGTCTTTGCAAATCTGGAGTCTGAGGTTAGGTGTGAGGCTTGTAAAATGTCTTCGTAAATCTGGAGTCTGAGGTTAGGTGTGAGGCTTGTAAAATGTCTTAGCAAATCTGGAGTCTGAGGTTAGGTGTGAGGCTTGTAAAATGTCTTTGCAAATCTGGAGTCTGAGGTTAGGTGTGAGGCTTGTAAAATGTCTTCGTAAATCTGGAGTCTGAGGTTAGGTGTGAGGCTTGTAAAATGTCTTAGCAAAATCTGGAGTCTGAGGTTAGGTGTGAGGCTTGTAAAATGTCTTTGTAAATCTGGAGTCTGAGGTTAGGTGTGAGGCTTGTAAAATGTCTTCGTAAATCTGGAGTCTGAGGTTAGGTGTGAGGCTTGTAAAATGTCTTAGCAAATCTGGAGTCTGAGGTTAGGTGTGAGGCTTGTAAAATGTCTTTGCAAATCTGGAGTCTGAGGTTAGGTGTGAGGCTTGTAAAATGTCTTTGCAAATCTGGAGTCTGAGGTTAGGTGTGAGGCTTGTAAAATGTCTTTGCAAATCTGGAGTCTGAGGTTAGGTGTGAGGCTTGTAAAATGTCTTTGCAAATCTGGAGTCTGAGGTTAGGTGTGAGGCTTGTAAAATGTCTTTGCAAATCTGGAGTCTGAGGTTAGGTGTGAGGCTGTGGAAAGAGAGAGGAGTGTAAACATGAGAGTAGGGGTTTGAAACACAGCAGAGGGGGAGAAGAAGTTTGGAAACAAAGATTGGAGACAAAGATTGGAAAATTACAATGAGATTTAAAAATAATTCCATCATAGCCCAACAGAAATAAGGAATAATTGCACTCAGTATCTTGATTGGAGAGAGGCCAGTCAGGTGAATTACCTTGTAAAATGTCTTAGCAAATCTGGAGTCTGAGGTTAGGTGTGAAGCTTGTAAAATGTCTTAGCAAATCTGGAGTCTGAGATTAGGTGTGAGGCTTGTAAAATGTCTTTGTAAATCTGGAGTCTGAGGTTAGGTGTGAGGCTTGTAAAATGTCTTAGCAAATCTGGAGTCTGAGGTTAGGTGTGAGGCTTGTAAAATGTCTTTGCAAATCTGGAGTCTGAGGTTAGGTGTGAGGCTTGTAAAATGTCTTCGTAAATCTGGAGTCTGAGGTTAGGTGTGAGGCTTGTAAAATGTCTTAGCAAATCTGGAGTCTGAGGTTAGGTGTGAGGCTTGTAAAATGTCTTTGCAAATCTGGAGTCTGAGGTTAGGTGTGAGGCTTGTAAAATGTCTTCGTAAATCTGGAGTCTGAGGTTAGGTGTGAGGCTTGTAAAATGTCTTTGCAAATCTGGAGTCTGAGGTTAGGTGTGAGGCTTGTAAAATGTCTTTGCAAATCTGGAGTCTGAGGTTAGGTGTGAGGCTTGTAAAATGTCTTTGCAAATCTGGAGTCTGAGGTTAGGTGTGAGGCTTGTAAAATGTCTTTGCAAATCTGGAGTCTGAGGTTAGGTGTGAGGCTTGTAAAATGTCTTTGCAAATCTGGAGTCTGAGGTTAGGTGTAAGGCTTGTAAAATGTCTTTGCAAATCTGGAGTCTGAGGTTAGGTGTGAGGCTTGTAAAATGTCTTTGTAAATCTGGAGTCTGAGGTTAGGTGTGAGGCTTGTAAAATGTCTTTGCAAATCTGGAGTCTGAGGTTAGGTGTGAGGCTTGTAAAATGTCTTTGCAAATCTGGAGTCTGAGGTTAGGTGTGAGGCTTGTAAAATGTCTTTGAAAATCTGGAGTCTGAGGTTAGGTGTGAGGCTTGTAAAATGTCTTTGCAAATCTGGAGTCTGAGGTTAGGTGTGAGGCTTGTAAAATGTCTTTGCAAATCTGGAGTCTGAGGTTAGGTGTGAGGCTTGTAAAATGTCTTTGCAAATCTGGAGTCTGCAAATCTGAATGCATACACACTTATTCTTGCACATGCTCAGTGGGTGCTGGTGACTCAAAAAAGTTTAATTATAAAAAGACTGTGCACATTTTGTTAATGGAAGTAAATTGGAAAGTTGTTTAAAATGTCATGCTCTATCTGAATAATGAAAGTTTAATTTTGATTGAGTGTCCCTTTAAGGAAGGAGCAATATAGGAACCGGAAAAGCTTTCATTCCCTAAATATACAGCCTGTGTGTGACGCTAACCTTCGAATTTGGGCTGTTCGTTCCGGATTTCCAGGTTCATGTCATGATTTCCACATTCTCAAACAATCAGCTTTATTTTCTGCATTTGAACAAGGAGACATGCCACACGGTTGGCTATTGGGTAAATATGAAATTATTTCATTTTTTTTAATTCTAATGAAATAAGTTATATGTATTCTTATTCTTTTTTTTTTATTTTCAATGTCCTCCATGAAATTTAGATATCACATTGCATAAATTTATGTTTCAATTATGATTAAATTGTTAATATTTAAATCTATATTGCAATTCTTTATAATCTCTAATAAAAAAAAAAAATCATACTTTTTTTAGGTGATAGTGGTTATCCGTGCAGACCTTGGCTGTTGACCCCAGTCCCAATGCCTCATACCCGAGGAGAAATCAAATTTAACAAATCCCACCATAGCACAAGAAGTGCAATAGAGAGAACTTTTGGGGTTTTAAAAATGCGTTTCAGAGTGTTGGATAGGTCTGGAGGAGCCCTTCAATATTCTCCTGAAAAATGTAACGATATCATTCTAGTTACATGCATGTTGCACAACATTGCTATTTCACAAGGCAACTTAGAGCAGGAGTGTCCCGATGATCCAACAGACGATATTTATATCCCACAAGACATTGTAAGCAGGCACACTACCAGGGCAGGTGTACAAAATCATTTGGAAATAATTGAAATATATTTTTCCTGTAAAACTGTATTTTATTTATTTTGCATTGTGTATAATTTATAAAAATTATATATATTTAAATGACTAATCTTTTTTTTTTCCAGAAAACATGTCATCACATTGGATTTGAATGCTTTTATAAGTGTACATTCACCTTTTTTTTTTTTTTTTAAATTTAGTGATATCTATGTTACCTTCACTCATTAATGTCAATAATAAAAGTTTTCTGATTTCACAAATCTGTTTTTTTTTATTAAGGGATAAATAACTTTTTTGAAAACATAACAATACTGTATTGATGAACTATAAATAATGTGTAAAAAAAAATTAGAAATTTCAAACAAAAAAAGCTTAAATAAAGTCAAGGACAACAAATCCAAAAACCTAAATATTTACATAATTTTTTTTGTGTGGATCAATTCTGTGATCTACGATTCATTATTTCTAATTTTTTTATAGTAATCACTCTTTATTTCTGAATCACGTTTCAGAATATTATTCCTTTTTCTGTAATTGCAGCAATTCCTTAAAAAAAACACTTTGTTCATTTCTAAATGACGATGCCATATCTGTCATTGTCTGAATGTCATTGGGTCTCTCTGTAACTTGAGGCTGTCTGACTTCTTCTGCTGTTTCCTCAATGTCACATTCGTTCACCATTGGACTCTCAGGTGTATTTAATTCTGGTGGTGACGGTCCCTCCTGTGTGTCCCCCTGTATTTGGGTCTCATCATCATCCTCTTGATTGATGGTATCCTCGACTAGAGGTTCCAATGTTAATTCTACATGTTCTTCATTAAGAAAAAAAAAATTAGTAACAACCTATATATAACCTTAAGTATTTAAATATTTCATACATACCATCATATAATGATATTGAACTGTCTTGCATAGTTTGGAGCAATGCTCTAACACCTGTTGACAAAAAAAAGTTAAAAAAAAGAATTATTTTTTTAATTTTAAAATTGGTTATATTTATCTGTGCACAATCTTTCTTAAAAAAAAAATTAGAAATTTTTGGTATTTATGCATCAGGCTCCATGTAATTAGATTGGAATTAAAAAATCAAAAAACGTTACATCAATAACACTTTTCACTAAATTATAAGAAAAATTATTACACAACATTGTGTTTGTTACATTGAAATGCTATTGCACTGAAAAGATGATATTTATCGTCGAGGTCAACCAATTTTCTTATTTTTTTTTATAATTGACAAATAAATTGTATTTTGTATAAAAACATTGTTTTGGTTTATACTCTCAATCAACATAACATAATAAAAGTATTTTTAAAAAGTTAGCAAGCATTGACCAACAAATAATTTTTGACCTATAAGTATTTTTTGTTTTAATAGTATCTCACAGCGCTCATATTAATCCCAAAAAGCTTTACGATAATGGGGTACCTAGCTGCCCCTGAAAGTGGTAAATTTAGTAGTTGAATATCAAAAAGCGCCTAACTAGAGGCTATGGGAAGTGGGTCTAGGCAGTGGCGGATAGGCCTAACTGTCTAACGTGAACAATTATACATATGTATTAACTATGCAATATTAAAATATTAAACAAATTTGTTAGTTATACAAATTTATTTGGTGATATAAAATATAAAATTAAACAATATAGTTGTAAAACATGGATCCATGTATCAAAAAAGAATGCAGTTAAAATGAATGACAATCGTAATAAAAACACAATATGTTGACATAAATATTCTAATCAAATCACAGGTCTGAGTTTGCAATGTCTCCAACCGGTTAGGGTGATTGAATTGGTTAAAAGAGTCTCTAGTCCCTTATTTAGTGTATCATCTTTTTGATAAAAAGTGAAAAAATTAATAATTGTTGAAAAAAATGTGGTGAATAAAAATATATATATCTCGATATAAAAAGTGATGAAAAAAAATAAAATCAAAAAATCAAAAATCAAAATACAAAAATCAAAATATCTCTGTGTCTTAAATCCAAAAAAATGTTTTAGTGATTGCGAAATACCCAAAAAAAAGAAGTGAAAAATGCTTGTATCCAAATATATTTATATCCAATGAATTACTCTGTGTTTAGCTGATGTGTATAATATAGATAGTGGCTGATGAAAATCCTCCTTCTGGGAGTCTCCTTAGTGGGTGGTTTGTTGTTGGTGTTTTGTTTGTAAGGTATTCGGTCATCCTTAGATAAAACTGGTAGCAGGCTCAGGGGTGTGAAGTCGACAGAGGTAGTCAAACATTACAGACAGTAACGGTAGCGGGCTCAGGGGTGTGAAGTCGACAGAGGTAGTCAAACATTACAGACAGTAACGGTAGCGGGCTCAGGGGTGTGAAGTCGACAGAGGTAGCCAAACATTACAGACAGTAACGGTAGCGGGCTCAGGGGTGTGAAGTCGACAGAGGTAGTCAAACATTACAGACAGTAACGGTAGCGGGCTCAGGGGTGTGAAGTCGACAGAGGTAGTCAAACATTACAGACAGTAACGGTAGCGGGCTCAGGGGTGTGAAGTCGACAGAGGTAGTCAAACATTACAGACAGTAACGGTAGCGGGCTCAGGGGTGTGAAGTCGACAGAGGTAGTCAAACATTACAGACAGTAACGGTAGCGGGCTCAGGGGTGTGAAGTCGACAGAGGTAGTCAAACATTACAGACAGTAACGGTAGCGGGCTCAGGGGTGTGAAGTCGACAGAGGTAGTCAAACATTACAGACAGTAATGGTAGCGGGCTCAGGGGTGTGAAGTCGACAGAGGTAGTCAAACATTACAGACAGTAACGGTAGCGGGCTCAGGGGTGTGAAGTCGACAGAGGTAGTCAAACATTACAGACAGTAACGGTAGCGGGCTCAGGGGTGTGAAGTCGACAGAGGTAGTCAAACATTACAGACAGTAACGGTAGCGGGCTCAGGGGTGTGAAGTCGACAGAGGTAGTCAAACATTACAGACAGTAACGGTAGCGGGCTCAGGGGTGTGAAGTCGACAGAGGTAGTCAAACATTACAGACAGTAACGGTAGCGGGCTCAGGGGTGTGAAGTCGACAGAGGTAGTCAAACATTACAGACAGTAACGGTAGCGGGCTCAGGGGTGTGAAGTCGACAGAGGTAGTCGAACATTACAGACAGTAACTAACACACATGAGTTCATGCTGATAACAGGTTCCAATGTCTGTGCTCAGGAAGAAGGTTCCCTTATTCACTCCAGTTACATCAATACCTGATATCTCTCAGTGCTGTGGCTGTGTCCAGCAGCAGCTGCACAGGAAGTAAATGGGAGGGGAACAAAGAGCAGTTCAATACTAAACTACAAAACTCATAAAATATTGACCCCAAAATAAAACATTACATTCATTTCTCAAGGTACAATCATTTTTCTTCGATAATAACTATGTTTACCATTAACCATAATATTTGCAAAAGAAAAAAAATTTTTTTATAACATTGCAAACAAAATACGATTACCATCTACATTGGATTTTGCAAATATTAGTATTATTTTTTTTCAAAATTATTTTTAAATATTTGGTTAATATTGCTTATTCGAATATATAATAAACTAGTCCTAATGCCCGTTCACACGGGCAATTTTTGGTAGTACAGTGGTCCCACCCATTGCACTCTTCCTCCCCCATCTCTTTTCCTCTGTCTGTCTCCCCCCTATATTTTGCTCTCTCTCTTTCTCCACCTCTCTTTTTGCGCTCTCTCTCAACCCTCTTTTTTTGGCACTCTCTCTCTATCCCCCCTCTCTTTTGCGCTCTCCCTCTCCCCCTCTCTTTGGCTCTCTCTCTCTGTCACCCCTCTCTTTTGCTCTCTCTCTCACCCTTTCTTTTGCACTCTCCCTCTCCCACCTCTTTTTCTCTCTCTCTCCACCCTCTCTTTTGTGCTCTCTCTCTATCTCTCTCCCGCCCCTCTATCTCTCTCTCCCCCTCCTCTCTATCTCTCTCCCCTCCTCTCTATCTCTCTCCCCCTCCTCTCTATCTCTCTCCCCTCCTCTCTATCTCTCTTCCCTCCTGTATTTGTCATCTTGCTGTCTCTACTGCGCTGGACAGCTTCTGACAAACTTACTTTGCCTTTTATATTATACGATATATACAGAATTTATTTTTAATAATAATTGCTTACATGCGCTTTCTTCTCTATCGGTATTTCCATGAGAAGTTGAAGCTTGTTGTTCCTGTGATGTGCTTTCATGAACAAAAGGTTGATCCTCCTGTGCATTGACCTCCTCTTCCACACATACATCATCATGTTGCTCTACACATAATATAGAATTTGGTCAATTTACAACATACATAAAAATGTTAAAAAAAAAAAAAAAAAAAAATCTTACCTCTAAAGTCCATTGTGTCCAAAGGAACATCGAGGCCTACAACAACTGCATCACCCATCCTGGCATAGAGTATTTGCTCAAGATCACTTAATTCTGCCTGTATCCGGGTCCTCCGCCAGTTGCTTTAGCAGATTGTTTTGCTTGGCATACCTTTTTCTTGATGTTCTTTCTGATATCGTTAACCCTCTTCCGACATGCCCTTACATCCTTAGGAAAGCTACCTTTCGGAAGACACAGATGTGCTAATTTGGGACCATATTGCCCGCTTTCGCTGTGGGTTAACAGTTCTAGCCTGGTATCCAATTATCTCTTCATAATGTTCCACCACTAGTTCAACCAAAATGCAATTCTGGCGATGGGTGAACATGATACTTCTCCCACTTTTGGTCTTTCCTGATTGCACTGATGCAATCTTAAAATAGAGTTGTTAAAGTGCGCAAAATTGAGAGTAGAATTCTTCAATAGTTAACTTTCCGTTACAATCGCAGTTATAAAGAATTGTATCAGTAATCTTGATAAAAAAGGGCGTAAACTTTATATTTCTGGAAAGATCCCTATGTCGCATTAGTATCTCAAAGTAAAGTGTTTTTTGGATGATTTCCGGTCATGTGTTCTCTTTGGTTTAAATATTGTCATTTGAATAAATATTTAAATAAATTATTACAATTCTATGTTATATTTGTATCCAAAAGTAACAATTTTAAGCAATGCTGTATACTATCATAAAAGAATCAATTTGTAGCACAAGCGTATTTAAAAAGTTACCATTTCCATAAACACTACTAGACATAATTGATACAAGAAAGATTATGAAAGCATAGGATGTAAATACAAGTTACAATTAGTTTATAACACATATTGACACATAAATTGCAACTTCAAAAACTATCAATATATATCAATATTAATTTTAGATATTGAATTATTTTATTATGCGCAATTGCGCATTTTTAAATAGAAATTAGTTCCGTTATTTGTGTACAGCATATAGAAATTGAAAGCTGAAGAGCAAGATGGCAAGATCAAAAAAATTCTCAATTGGGGAATTGTTGATTATTGCATATACCATGGAAAAGTATTTTCCCAAAAAAAGAAGGAGGATTTTTACTCTGGAGAAATTATATACTGTGCGAAATGGTGAGAAGAGTGAGGCGTATTTCAGGACAGAGGAGGACCAGAAAGCAATGCCTCAAACGGTACAATGATTTGTACAGGAGGCAATCGAAATTGAGGACACTTATCCGGTGTTACTTGCGCAAATGTAAGCCCTTTACATTACGATTATTTATTAAAATACTAAAATGTATGTAATGTTAAATAGAAAACAATTTATAATTTTTTTAGTAGTACAAATTTCATTACATGGACATGGAACCCAAATTTTTTTTTTATTGATTTAGAAAGAACATGTCATTTTCAACAACTATCTAATTTACTTCTATTATCTAATTGTATTCAATCTCTTGAAATCACTTGCTGAAAAGCATATCTAGATATGCTCAGAAGCTGCTGATTGGTTGCTGCACATAGAGGTCTTGTGTGATTGACTCACACATGTGCATTGCTTTTTCTTCAACAAAGGATATCTAAAGAATTGAACATATTAGATAATAGAAGTAAATTGGAAAGTTGTTTAATATTGATTGGCCTATCTGAATCATGAAAGTTTAATTTTGAAAAGACTGTTCCTTTAATAATTATGTATTTGAGAGTTGTTTCAAAAGTTAATTAACTTACATTCTTTTGATTAACAGCTTAACAAGTTTAAAAAGATATAGTCATGTAATTGTGAGGTTAAACAGTAGACACTGTCTTCCTTGAAGAATGATAACACTTTTAAGAATGTCTGTTTCTTTCTTTTATCTATTTATACTGTATTATAAGCGTCAACAAAGACAACTGTGTCTAGATGTTTGTAGACACAAAGATTTCTTGGTGTGAACATATGTTGTGAACACACTATAATCAAAATATTTGAAAGAGATTAGAAAAAAAAAATTACACTTCTTTTTTTTTTTTAAATAGCTTTTTATTAACCATAACAGAATGCAATGCCATACCTTTCAAATTCACAGAGGCATGACAGTAAAACAAAAGGAAAAAGCCATATCACACAATGGTTCCAAAAAAAAGTTATACAGTCAAATCCTGCATTATCGTTAGTTACAACTTTCAATAAACATTTGTATGAAAAAAAGAGAAACAAGCAAATACTATTACCAATAAACTTACAAGAAACTTGCATTGACTTGCATTAGCTTGCATTCTGTATGGTATTTTCCTTGATATATAAAACTATAACACAAAAGAGAAAAAAAGAAAAGAAGAAGAGAGAAAGAAAAAAGAAAAAAAAAAAAATTAAAGGAAAAAACAAACAGATAAAACAAGCCTCCACACCCCTCTAAACCTCCCACCATCCCCAATTCTATTCTTGACATTAATCAGGGAATTCGCTGTTTGCTATGGCGGTTTCCATATAGATAGAGCCCTTAAATGGAAAAATTATTTGTTTTTGTATTTCTATAGGGAAGCTATGGATTATACTTTTCCATTTATAGAAAAATTGTTTAATTCTATGCTCTGAGTCTATTGATGTATCCAATTGTTCTAAAATTAATTGGTTTTTGAGTTTTTGTATAAATTCTTTCAGACTTGGAACTTGGTGCGATTTCCAGTGTTTCAGGATCAGCAATCTACCCGTAATGATTAGTGTATTTAATTGGCGAATATTTTTATGTTCTAACTCCCCCTGGTTTATTAAAAAGAAAACACTCTTATCATTAAATTGTATCTTGCATTGATTTATTTTGCTTGCCCAATTTGTTACTTTAAACCAGAATTTTTTAATTTTTGTACAACTCCAAAAGCAGTGATCTAAGTCGGCGTTAATAGTTTTACATTTGTGACAACGTGCCAGTGTTTTGTCCCATCTAGCCTTTACTTGAGGTGTAATATAGATGCGATTTATAATTTTTGTATGTGATTCTCTCCATGAGGAAGCAATTGTTGCTCTGTCTACCAGATTAAAGCTAGTCTGAATTTTTTCAGTTGAAACTTGCCAACTATCTGCTATTCTTTCAATATTACGCTGTCCATACGTACTATTAATTATTTTGTAGATGGTTGAAATACTATACTTCCCTGCCTTGAAAAGAATTATGGCCGGGTCCATTTTATCCCATGTCTCTACCATTATATTTAATTGTGATGTTCCCTGAAGATAGTGTCTTATTTGCAGGTATGCATAAAATTCTTTGTTTGGTAACTCAAATTCCTGTTGTATTTGAGAAAAAGACTTACAGATCTCTAAGTCATCCTCTATCAGTTGATTTACCTTAATTAGTCCTTTCGCTGCCCAGTTTTTAAAGATTTTAGATTCTATTCCCGGTGTAAAATTGGGATTTCCTTGAATAGGAAGATGTTTTGAGTAGGTTACTGGTATATTTAGTTGTACAAGAATCTTTTGCCATGCCTTAATTACCATTTGTATGGCCGGGAACTGTTTAATTTTATGAGGACATTTGTCGATAGTAGTATGCAACAGAGTGCAGAGAGAGTATGGGGCTACCAACATCTCTTCCAGAGGTGACACCGAATAATGGTCAGTCTTTGCTAGCCAATCCAATGCAATCTTCGCGATACAGGCTAAGTTGTAAGTCTCGATATCTGGTAAAGCACAGCCCCCGTCTCTTCTAGAAAAAGAGAGTTTTTTAAGTGATATAGCCCGTCTTTTCTTGGCCCACAAAAATTGGGTACACGCTTGTTTATATAATTTAAGATCCGTTTTTTTAATCAAGATAGGTAGGTTTTGCATTAAGTATAGCAGTTTGGGAAACAGCAACATTTTAATTAGGTTAATTTTACCGGTCAAGGTGAGTTTAAATTTTGCCCATTTTTCCATATCATGTTTTATTTTAAGAAAGATTGGTGGGTAATTGAGATCATACCAATCTTTAAAATTACTCGAAAGTCTAATACCGAGGTAGGTAAAAAAGACTTTTGCTTCCTTAAAAGGAGGGGATTGCATTGAATTCTTATTTTTACATAGCCAGAAGATTTCTGACTTTAAGGAGTTGATTTTGTAGCCAGAAAATGTGCCAAAATCTTGTAATATTTTATGTAAAATTGGTATAGATTTTTTTGTATTGGCGGTTAGAACTAATAAGTCGTCAGCATATAATAGTGTCGTTACCCGCCTTTTACCTATCTTTATCCCTTCCAAGTCTTTTCTCAGTATTATAGCGAGGGGTTCTAGTGCCAGGTTAAACAAGTAGGGAGACAGTGGGCATCCTTGTCTAACCCCTTTGTATATTGGGAAATATTTTGAGAGAGTATCATTTATTATGACGGCAGCAGTAGCTGACTTATATATTAAGGAGGTAAATTGGAGAAAAGGGCCCTCGACTCCATACTTTTTAAGTGCTGTAAAAAGATGATCCCATATAATGGAGTCGAAGGCCTTCTCTGCATCAATTGTTATTAATGCTGCGTCTGGTCCTGATAAACCATCGCCCATATCCATTTTTTTTTTTTAAAAGGTTAAGTATTAGCTCCAATTTACGTAAATTACGTGTACAGCTTCTGCCCGGCATAAAACCTACTTGGTCTTTATGTATTAATGATCCGATTAATAGCTTAAACCTGTGAGCTATTATGGACATCAATAATTTATAATCACTGTTTAATAGTGATATCGGTCTATATGACCCTACATCTTCTTGATTTTTATTTTTTTTCAAGATCAGCACTATTAAAGATGCAGCAAAATATTTGGAACACACCATGTTTTCTATGAAATATTGGTTAAACAAAGAAGTTAGTAAGGGTGTTATATCTTCAGAAAGAATTTTGTATAGTTCTGCTGGGATCTGGTTTGGACCCGCAGCTTTGTTAACTGTTAATTTTTTTATTGCATTGGTGACTTCCAAGTCTGTGATAGGGGAATTTAATTCGTCTAACCTTATTCGTTCTAACCTTGGCAGTTGTATTTTGCTCCAAAAATTATTTTTGGTTTGTGTATTGACTGGTGTCTCCGCATAGACCTCCTGAAAATATAGGGATATACATTTTTGGATTTCTTTAATATTAGTAATTCGCCCAGATGGGGTCTTAATAAAGCCAATAGTATCTCTCTTTTTTTTAGATTTGGTTATATTAGCTAGGAATTTTCCAGCTTTTCCGCCATGCCTATAAAAGAAGAGTCTTTTTTTAAGATCATCTTGTGCAGTTTTCTGCGTTAAAAATATTTCTCTTTCTTTTTTAGTTTTTTGGTAGATTTCCCATTGTTTTCTAATGGGATTGCTAATATATAGGTTGTATGTATTACGTAGTCGTGAAGCCAGTTCAATATCTCTAGCCATAAATTTCCGTTTTTGTGCTACCAAGTAGGCTTTGATTTCACCTCTTATCACAGCCTTGAAGGTCTCCCATACAATTTCCAATTTTATTCCTGGAGTTGCGTTGGTCTGCATAAAATCTGACCATTTAATTCTTAACCATGTTGTGAATTGTGTGTTTGACGTTAGATACCTAGGGAAAAAAAACCTACCTAAATTACTTTCTTGTACATTTTTTAGTTTAAGATTGAGTGTGATAATTGCATGATCCGATAAAACTATTTCTTGTATCTCTGCCTTCATTTCTAGCCTTAATAATTTCTCGCTTACCAGAAAGTAGTCTATCCTAGACATCGTACAGTGTGCGTGTGACTCGCATGTATATTTCCGCAAATCTGGGTTTTGCACCCGCCAAATATCTTTAAAATTTAATGGATTACAAAAGTTCTTAAATAATTTAACTTCCTGCTTGCTATTCCTGTTTAGTGATGGTTTAAGCCTGTCCAGGCTGGGATATTTGACAAGGTTAAGGTCCCCTGCTATAATCAAATTTTCTGTGGAACTGAATAGTAACTTAGTCTGCAAGTTTGCCCAAAATGATTTGTCCACTTTATTAGGGCCATAGATATTACACAATGTAATCTTTATCCCTGAGATTTCAAGCTGTATTATCAAGAATCTTTCTTCTAGATCTAACTCCTTTCTTAAGATTTTGTACTGTAATTTTTTGTGGAACAAAACTGCTACTCCCTTTTTCCTGCTAGCACATGGTGTGCCCACTACTTCTCCCACCCAATCGCTCCTTAGTTTATGCAATTCAACCTCTTTCAGATGCGTTTCCTGAATAAATGCTACGTCTATTTTATGCCTTTTTAGCTGGGCTAATATTTTTTTGCGTTTTATAGGTGACGAAATTCCCCCTACATTCCACGAGGCAAAGTTAACTGAATTACACATTTATATATAGTAATTAGAACGCCCCCTTATACAGAGAACTAGACAGGTCTTTCATAGCCAACTCTATAAGTAGCTATAAGCAGGTGGGTGATGGGGGAGGGGAGGGGTGAGAGGGGAAGACAAAAGAAAGAGAAAAAAAAAAAAAAAAAAAAGGGTAAAAATAAAGTATTTGAGCAACATCAGACAATTTACCCGGAGGGTGGGTCGATTTCAGCATAATCATCATAAATTTAGTAAGTAACTAAAGAAAACAGCTCAAGCAACAAATACCAATTTACAATAGGATAGATTTCATTTTGGCAAATTCTCTAGCTTCCTCTGGGGAGCTGAGAACCTTATTTTCGCCATCTGTTAGAATTTTAATTTTTGCAGGGTAAATGACCGTAGCTTTTATACCTGCCTGGATTAGTTTTGTACATATCGGTGTTATTTCTCTGCGTTTTTGTGACGTTTCAACTGAGTAATCTTGGAACATTAAAATAGATTTACCTTCTAGTGAGAATGGGGTATGCTGTCTGTATTGTTGCATTAGATTTACCTTGTCTTTAAAGTTGAGAAACCTGGCTATAATTGGCCTGCTCTTAACTGACCCATCTGGTAGTGTTTTAATTGAGCCCATACGATGTACTCTCTCTATCACCAATGGTAAGATTTCAGGTGTAATTCCTAACTTCTGTGGTATAACCATTGACATAAGATTGTCTAGATCTTGGTACTCTTTTGTCTCTGGTATCCCAAGCAGCCTGACATTATTCCTATGGGTACGATCTTCTAGGTCACTAAGTTTGTCTTGTAGGTTTGCTATATGGTTACCCTGATCCCTTACTATTTGCTCCTGAACTAACTTGGCATCTTCTAAATCAGAGATTCGTTGTTCTGCCTCGTTTAGTCTTAGGGTGAATTGTTTAATTTCTGTGGTTAGGTTGTTTATATCTATTTTGACTTGTTCAAACTGCGGTAGCATAATAGCAGCAATCTGTTTTACTATATCCTGAGTATCAATGTTATGTGCGTCTATATTCATACCTACTGTAGCTATATTCCCTAGGTTGTCTGTACTAAGCCTGTTTTTCCTCTCTCTTATCTTAGCCGGCATGTTTGGTGATTGTGATTTGTAATTAGTGATAAATTTCTCCATGTAAAAAAATGTGCAAGGAGGTGATGCGTGTGATACGTGAATGCGTATGGCAGTGTGAGGGAAAGAATCAATTGATCGTGTTAAGTACTCTATACAGTGAGGTTATGGGGGCTAGTTATCAAGCCGTCTACTTTTCTGGCTTCGCCGGCCCAATACGTCCGCCTAAGCTCGCCTACCTTCGCCGCCGCGGACCTTGAATACGTTCGCCTAAGTTATCAAATAAAGCTGTCAAAAAGCCGCGGGGCGATGAGCAGCAGACTGTGACAGTTATCACTCATCCGATCTCGCTGCCCTTCGGCTTTTTCCCAGCTTTATTGCTAGCCTGTCACTAAGCACTCACACTAAACTACACTGTTCTACCCCCTATACCGGCGCCCCCGGAGCCCCCCGCAACTAAATAAAGTTACTAACCCCTAAACCGCCGCTCCTAGACCCCGCCGCAACTCTTATAAATGTATTAACCCCTAAACCGCCGCTCCTAGACCCCGCCGCAACTCTTATAAATGTATTAACCCCTAAACCGCCGCTCCCGGACACCGCTGCCACCTACAGTATACCTAGTAACCCCTATCCTGCCCCCCCTACACCGTCGCCCTCTATTATAAAATTATTAACCCCTATCCTGCTGATCCCGCACCTCTCCGCAACTAAATAAATAGTTTAACCCCTAAACCGCCGCTCCATGAACCGGCCGCAACCTATATTAAACCTATTAACCCCTATCCTGCCCCCCCTACACCGTCGCCACCTATAATAAATTTATTAACCCCTATCCTGCCCCCCACTACGCCGCCGCCACTGTAATAAAATTATTAACCCCTAAACCTAAGTCTAACCCTAACGCCCCCCTAACTTAAATATTAATTAAATAAATCTAAATAAATTAACTCTTATTAACTAAATGAATCCTATTTAAAACTAAATACTTACCTTTAAAATAAACCCTAATATAGCTACAATATAAATAAGAATTATATTCTAGCTATCTTAGGATTTATATTTATTTGACAGGTAACTTTCAATTTATTTTAACCATGTACAATAACTATTAAATAGTTATTAACTATTTAATAGCTTACCTAGCTAAAATAAAGAGAAATGTACCTGTGAAATAAATCCTAACCTAAGTTACAATTACACCTAACACTACACTATACTTTAATAAATTATTCCTATTTAAAAATAAATACTTACCTGTAAAATAAACCCTAAGATAGCTACAATGTAATTAATAATTATATTATAGCTATCTTAGGATTTATATTTATTTTACAGGTAACTTTGTATTTATTTTAGCTAGTTAGAATAGTTATTAAATAGTTATTAACTATTTAATAACTACCTAGCTAAAAGAAATACAAAATTACCTGTAAAATAAATCCTAACCTAAGTTACAATTAAACCTAATACTACACTATCATTAAATTAACTAAATAAACTACCTACAAATAACTACAATTAAATACAATTACATAAACTAACTAAAGTACAAAAAATAAAAAAAGCTAAGTTTCAAAAAATAAAAAATTAAGTTACAAACATGTTAAAAATATTACAACAATTTTAAGCTACTTACACCTAATCTAAGCCCCCTAATAAAATAACAAACCCCCCAAAATAAGAAAAATCCCTACCCTATTCTAAATTAAATAAATTTCAAAGCTCTTTTACCTTACCAGCCCTTAAAAGGGCCATTTGTGGGGGCATGCCCCAAAAAGTTCAGCTCTTTTGCCTGTAAAAGAAAAATACAACCCCCCCCAACATTAAAACCCACCACCCACATACCCCTAATCTAACCCAAACCCCCCTTACAAAAACCTAACACTAATCCCCTGAAGATCATCCTACCTTGAGTCGTCTTCACTCAGCCGAGCCACCGATGGAACTGAAGAGGACATCCGGAGCGGAAGAAGTTAATCCTCCAAGCGGCGCTGAAGAAATCTTCCATCCGATGAAGTCATCATCCAGGCGGCGCTGAAGAAGTCTTTGATCCGGCCGATGTCATCTTCCAAGAGGCGCTGAAGATGTCTTCTATCCGGGTGAAGTCATCTTCCAAGCCGGGTCTTGAATCTTCCTTCCGCCGACGCGGAACCACCTTCTTCACCGACGGACTACGACGAATGACGGCTCCTTTAAGGGACGTCATCCAAGATGGCGTCCCCTCAATTCCGATTGGCTGATAGGATTCTATCAGCCAATCGGAATTAAGGTAGGAAAAATCTGATTGGCTGATGGAATCAGCCAATCAGATTGAGCTCGCATTCTATTGGCTGTTCCGATCAGCCAATAGAATGCGAGCTCAATCTGATTGGCTGATTGGATCAGCCAATCGGATTGAACTTGAATCTGATTGGCTGATTCCATCAGCCAATCAGATTTTCCTACCTTAATTCCGATTGGCTGATAGAATCCTATCAGCCAATCGGAATTGAGGGGACGCCATCTTGGATGACGTCCCTTAAAGGAGCCGTCATTCGTCGTAGTCCGTCGGTGAAGAAGGTGGTTCCACGTCGGCGGAAGGAAGATTCAAGACCCGGCTTGGAAGATGACTTCACCCGGATAGAAGACATCTTCAGCGCCTCTTGGAAGATGACATCGGCCGGATCAAAGACTTCTTCAGCGCCGCCTGGATGATGACTTCATCGGATGGAAGATTTCTTCAGCGCCGCTTGGAGGATTAACTTCTTCCGCTCCGGATGTCCTCTTCAGTTCCATCGGTGGCTCGGCTGAGTGAAGACGACTCAAGGTAGGATGATCTTCAGGGAATTAGTGTTAGGTTTTTGTAAGGGGGGGTTTGGGTTAGATTAGGGGTATGTGGGTGGTGGGTTTTAATGTTGGGGGGGGTTGTATTTTTCTTTTACAGGCAAAAGAGCTGAACTTTTTGGGGCATGCCCCCACAAATGGCCCTTTTAAGGGCTGGTAACGTAAAAGAGCTTTGAAATTTATTTAATTTAGAATAGGGTAGGGATTTTTCTTATTTTGGGGGGTTTGTTATTTTATTAGGGGGCTTAGATTAGGTGTAAGTAGCTTAAAATTATTGTAATATTTTTAACATGTTTGTAACTTATTTTTTTATTTTTTGTAACTTAGCTTTTTTTTATTTTTTGTACTTTAGTTAGTTTATGTAATTGTATTTAATTGTAGTTATTTGTAGGTAGTTTATTTAGTTAATTTAATGATAGTGTAGTATTAGGTTTAATTGTAACTTAGGTTAGGATTTATTTTACAGGTAATTTTGTATTTCTTTTAGCTAGGTAGTTATTAAATAGTTAATAACTATTTAATAACTATTCTAACTAGCTAAAATAAATACAAAGTTACCTGTAAAATAAATATAAATCCTAAGATAGCTATAATATAATTATTAATTATATTGTAGCTATATTAGGGTTTATTTTAAAGGTAAGTATTTAGTTTTAAATAGGATTCATTTAGTTAATAAGAGTTAATTTATTTAGATTTATTTAATTAATTATTTAAGTTAGGAGGGCGTTAGGGTTAGGGTTAGACTTAGGTTTAGGGGTTAATAATTTTATTACAGTGGCGGCGGCGTAGTGGGGGGCAGGATAGGGGTTAATAAATTTATTATAGGTGGCGACGGTGTAGGGGGGGCAGGATAGGGGTTAATACATTTAATATAGGTTGCGGCGGGTTCAGGGAGCGGCGGTTTAGGGGTTAATACATTTATTATAGTTGCGGTGGGCTCCGGGAGCGGCGGTTTAGGGGGTAATAACTTTATTTAGTTGCGGCGGTGTAGGGGGGGGTCAGATTAGCGGTGTTTAGACTCGGGGTACATGTTAGGGTGTTAGGTGTAGACAGCTCCCATAGGAATCAATGGGATGTCTGTCAGCAGCGAACTTGTACTTTCGCTATGGTCAGACTCCCATTGATTCCTATGGGATCCGCCGCCTCCAGGCTGGCGCTTTGAAAACCAGGTACGCTGGGCCGTAAAAGTACCGAGCGTACCTGCTAGTTTTTTGATAACTAGCAAAAGTAGTGAGATTGTGCCGTACTTGTGTGCGGAACATCTGGAGTGACGTAAGAATCGATCTGTGTCGGACTGAGTCCGGCGGATCGAAGTTTACGTCACAAAATTCTACTTTTGCCGGTCTCGAGCCTTTGATAACTAAGGCGAATCAGCCTCGCCACAAATACGCTGCGGAATACGCAGCGTATTTGAGGTTGACGGCTTGATAACTAGGCCCCCTAGTGTGTGAATTGTTAGTGTTTGTTTTTTTTTTTTTTTTTTTTTTTTTTTAAGTTGTCTTAGATAATTAAATACTAATGTATGTGTTGATAATAGGTAATAATGATATATTTAGTGAACAGCTATCCATGCCTGTGATACTGTGAAGAAAAACCAACAGAGGTTTTTTGTTTTTTTTTGTTTTTACAAGGGTAGTTCAGCTACTAAAAATCACCTTACTTTGCCGTACTATTTACTTTTAAACAGTAATCGCCCCCTGCTCATTGGAGCTGAACTATCCACTATACAGTCATCAACAACAGTAGGGGGGGGGAAGGCTGATCTAGAGTCTGTAATGCTACAGTCTAGACATTCATCCCAAAATAACTTAGTAAGATATAGTACTTTTAAAACCACTGTTTAAGCACTCTAGGTTGAGAAGCAGAATAAGTAACTCAACAAATAACCCAACATGCAATTAATTAGCATAACTAAAAGATATCTTAAGCTTAGGCTAATTTGTCACCTGTAGCACAAACAACAAGCAGTATTAACTTTGACCTTAAATATATATACTTAATGTTACATGTATCAGTTTTGCATATTAGTTAGCTTACTAACAGAAAAAAAATGCAAATAAGCAGTTATCCAGTAGGCCTCTGTAAATATAAAACACTGCGAAAAAGAAGGCCAAAGAAATATCAAGAAGGGAGAGCAAGGGCCACAGGTTATTCCAAATGTGCAGTGTCTATAGCTGTGGGTATCCTATAGTGTCCTACTTTGCCCCATTTAGTGAGGGGGGAAGAGTGTTTGGCAATATCTTACAAGAGTGTTATCAGTTAATAGCCGTTAGCCACTCTTTTTCCCCTAGGAAGGAGACTCCCAGATGGTAGCTAGGAAACTGCTTTATATAGATAAGTCAATAGGCGCTTTTAAACCTTTTCCTATTTTACTGCAAATGTCTGCAAATGTCTCTTGACTGTTTTATGCTGCCAATCAATAGGTAGACGCCTCTCTTGTATCAGGCTCCTCTGTCACTGGCAAGGTTAGAGAAAAAAGGGAAATGGCCCCAGAGTTCAACTGAGTATGTGCAGTTCAGCTTATAAACTGTGTTCACTTTACTTCGTTTTATTATAGTGTTAGTACCCCTCTCTAGTATACTCTACCAGAGTCCACTTATTTGCGGCGGGGGACCGCACAGCAACTCCCTCAGAACACTCTCACCTTGCCAGGCCTTCCAAGTAAAATTATGCCCCACCCTGGTTTGTCTTACCAGAGTCCACAATCGTCGCGAGGGGGAAACTCACGATAGAGTAAAGGATCAAGTGTATTGCCGCTGTTATTAGGCACAATTGCTGTTAGCTCCTGCAGCACTACGTCTCCCGTAGTCCAGCTGCATCCCACTGCGGTCTGTATGCGCCTCACTTAGCTGGAGTTGTACTGCGGTAACAGAGAATTCCCACTTGCCTCTGCTGTCAAAGCTGATGCAGCGCAACAGTCCCAGGCACGAGGACCTCCGTACGCCTGTATGACTGACCGGGAACTTATGCAGGCGAGCTCCGGTTGGAGGCTCCAATATCCGAGGGCCCTGAAAAGAATATGCCGGCCCCAAGGATTTGCCTGCAGGTGTATAGGTTCTCTCTGCGGTTTCACTCGCTCCCACTAGAGTACACGCACGCCGCTGATGCGTGCGTCACCGCCCCTTCCGGTCGGAGAGAAAATTACACTTCTTGAAATGATTATTAAATCTAATATCTTTCAACCACTGCAAATATTGTATGTTCAAAAAACATATGTTAACAATAACAAATAAATATTTATAAAAAGGTTTTGTATTTCATATGATTTTAAACAATAGAATATACATCCATAATTGAAAATTAATGTTTTAAATTTTTATATAGTTAAAAACCGTAGAGCGCCAAGATATCTGTGTCCAATAGATGAAAACTCCTCTAGTTCTGGTGGAGAGTCTGACCCCTTGCCAAGAGTATTTATGGACAACCGATGGGATTTATAAAAAGTATCAATTATATGTTAGATTATATGAATACATCATTGAAATAAAATAAAACATTTATTTTTAAAGTCAGACGATGGCAACAACGTAGGGCGAGGCCAATTGTGTACAATGATTATAATGAGGAAGTAGATGTTCAAAATCAAAATTTGGAAGGTAAACATAATTTTATTATTTAATATTGCATTGGTAATTGAAATTATTTTAAAATTAAAAATAACATTTGTTGGATACATTTCAGATGAAGCAAAAATTCAGGGGGAGGATTCCAATCAAGATGGAGAGGACAATAATATTAATGAGGAGAGACAAGAAGATTTTGAGTATGAAATAGAACAAATGCTTGTGCAGGAACAAGATTTAGAACATAGTAAGTAATAATATAGAAAACGAATAGTACTATTTTATGGTACTAGCATCCAAAAGAAATATATTTTATACACCTAATTTTCTATTGTTTAACTTAATTAGATTACAAATAGATCATGATTTTATACGTATTAATTTTATATATATATATATATATACATATTACATTTATATATCTATATCTATATTTATATATATATATATATATATAAACACACACATGGATACATATTTCTATAGAGATATAGTTAAATGCTAGATATGTGAAACAAGGAGACATATATATATATATATATATATATATATATATATATAAAACTATATATAAAAAAAGGTAGTAAATTATCTAATTTAATTTTTCACAGCTATGCAAGAAGAAGCAGTGGCCAGAGAGGTCCTGGATGAAAACGAATCCAATGATTCTTCAAATACCATCAATTATGACTGGGGTGAGTATATCAGACATGTGTTGTATAAATGGAGTTAAAATGCTGATTAATAACCATAATCCTTATTTTTTACAGTTCCTGAAGATCAAAACATTTTGATAAATAAAAAACAATTATTGGAGGTGTTAATTAAAGCTGAAAAAGGACTCAAGAGGAACTACTCAATATTGCATGCAATGCGGATTAAAATCGAAAAGATGTAAAATTATAATAATATTTTTATGAATGTGAACATAACATGTTGGGTTTTTTTTGGAAAAAATAAAATTATATTGTTTAAACGTGTATTGGTGTCCGAATACATTTTTATTAACATTACAGATTATCATTGTAAAGACAGGAATATAATAACAATGTAAGAGATTGATTTACATATTTCAATAGAAAGATATTTGCAATATTCATGTATTTTCATTAAGGTTTTTGTGCATGTGGAGTATAAGTGCCAATGGGGCTTGTATCGTGTGAGCAATTTACAAAAACAGAGATAAACAGATGTAGCTTTTATTAGATGCATTATTTTTATTAAAAATAATTATTTAAAAAAACAAAATGCATATACAGGGAGTGCAGAATTATTAGGCAAGTTGTATTTTTGAGGATTAATTTTATTATTGAACAACAACCATGTTCTCAATGAACCCAAAAAACTCATTAATATCAAAGCTGAATAGTTTTGAAAGTAGTTTTTAGTTTGTTTTTAGTTATAGCTATTTTAGTGGGATATCTGTGTGTGCAGGTGACTATTACTGTGCATAATTATTAGGCAACTTAACAAAAAACAAATATATACCCATTTCAATTATTTATTTTTACCAGTGAAACCAATATAACATCTCAACATTCACAAATATACATTTCTGACATTCAAAAACAAAACAAAAACAAATCAGTGACCAATATAGCCACCTTTCTTTGCAAGGACACTCAAAAGCCTGCCATCCATGGATTCTGTCAGTGTTTTGATCTGTTCACCATCAACATTGCGTGCAGCAGCAACCACAGCCTCCCAGACACTGTTCAGAGAGGTGTACTGTTTTCCCTCCTTGTAAATCTCACATTTGATGATGGACCACAGGTTCTCAATGGGGTTCAGATCAGGTGAACAAGGAGGCCATGTCATTAGATTTTCTTCTTTTATACCCTTTCTTGACAGCCACGCTGTGGAGTACTTGGACGCGTGTGATGGAGCATTGTCCTGCATGAAAATCATGTTTTTCTTGAAGGATGCAGACTTCTTCCTGTACCACTGCTTGAAGAAGGTGTCTTCCAGAAACTGGCAGTAGGACTGGGAGTTGAGCTTGACTCCATCCTCAACCCGAAAAGGCCCCACAAGCTCATCTTTGATGATACCAGCCCAAACCAGTACTCCACCTCCACCTTGCTGGCGTCTGAGTCAGACTGGAGCTCTCTGCCCTTTACCAATCCAGCCACGGGCCCATCCATCTGGCCCATCAAGACTCACTCTCATTTCATCAGTCCATAAAACCTTAGAAAATCAGTCTTGAGATATTTCTTGGCCCAGTCTTGACGTTTCAGCTTGTGTGTCTTGTTCAGTGGTGGTCGTCTTTCAGCCTTTCTTACCTTGGCCATGTCTCTGAGTATTGCACACCTTGTGCTTTTGGGCACTCCAGTGATGTTGCAGCTCTGAAATATGGCCAAACTGGTGGCAAGTGGCATCTTGGCAGCTGCACGCTTGACTTTTCTCAGTTCATGGGCAGTTATTTTGCGCCTTGGTTTTTCCACACGCTTCTTGCGACCCTGTTGACTATTTTGAATGAAACACTTGATTGTTCGATGATCACGCTTCAGAAGCTTTGCAATTTTAAGAGTGCTGCATCCCTCTGCAAGATATCTCACTATTTTTTACTTTTCTGAGCCTGTCAAGTCCTTCTTTTGACCCATTTTGCCAAAGGAAAGGAAGTTGCCTAATAATTATGCACACCTGATATAGGGTGTTGATGTCATTAGACCACACCCCTTCTCATTACAGAGATGCACATCACCTAATATGCTTAATTGGTAGTAGGCTTTCGAGCCTATACAGCTTGGAGTAAGACAACATGCATAAAGAGGATGATGTGGTCAAAATACTCATTTGCCTAATAATTCTGCACTCCCTGTATGTCAATTCAAATTTTGGCTGTAATGAAAGGGAGATTTGATTATAACGCAATTAACAATTTCTAAAAATAATAATTAGCATTATCAAATTCTTGATTTTCAAGAATTTTGGTATTAAAAAATATGGATTTAAAAGTGCAAACGTTAATAAAAACAACAGATTTGTAAAACATTTTACATTGAATCGAAATAGTCGACATTCAAAGCTGTTTTAATGATAAATAAGGCGCATTGTAAAAAATTATGGCGAAATTTGTCATTAATCCGCCGCATCTCGACAATGGAAATCAGTGTTAAAATACTACCGGTTTAATGATAAATATTGGCGCACATGTGCGCCTTTCCAAGATGAGGAGAACTGATAGGAGAATTGAAAGTCATATTTCTAAAAACAATGATAAATAGAGCCCTTATTGGCTGACACAGTAATCAACTAACAAGAACATATACTGTGTATGTATGTATATATATATATATATATATATATATATATATATATATATATATATATATATATATATATATACACTGTAGTTTTACACTAATATAGATTAGGGTAAAACTATAAATTTGAAGCCTTTCCAGCCTTTAGAGTAACAGTTTTAACTGCATGAATAAATAAATGAACTTTGTGTGCTACATGTATTTGTTCATTAAATATATACGTTAAAGGGACGCTTTTGTGCTCTCAAACTAAAGCAAAGAATATAGCAAAATTAAAGATTTTTTCCGTGTTCATTGTACGCAGCTTCTTATAGTTATTCCTCTCCCCCATATAATTCAGGTGAATTTAACTGCTATGCAACATCTGGACCTCAGCACATTCATGTTCTGTTTGGGAGGATCCATCACTTAGTATATATTACAACAGCAAAATGAAAGAAGATCTGCAGTCTGGGTGCACAATGCGCATGTATTTTGCTATAATATGCATCCACAAGGGTCAAGCCATACGTGCCTTGCCATGCATAATCAAAAAGAATGCAGCAAATAACCATAACCCATAACAGACATGTACGGATGCGCATTATTCTCTCATAGATAACCAGTAGCATGTGCCCCCCAACTGTAATCGGCCCTCGTTTGCCCACCATTAACTTTGCCCAGATTCTCCACAGCTCCGTCTGACACTGCCCACAACATTTATTGCCCTGCTCAAGGTTGTTTGTTTGGGGGGGATTGACAGGCCCTGCTTTTTCAGGCAACCAAACAAACAAGGAGGTGGCATTGCACAAGGACATCCTTGTGCAACTTTAAATGCTCTAGTTTATAACCCTTTGATTTAAAGGGAACAGTGAAATAAAAATTAAACTTTCATGATTCAGATAGAGTGCCCGAATTATCAATGTGCGGACGGACATGATATGCTGTAATGGATTATGTCCGCTGCACATCGATAAATGCCGACAGCATATGCTGTCGGCATTTATCATTGCCCAAGCATTTCACTAGAAATGCTTGTGCAATGTCGCCCCTTACACATTCACGGCCAATCGGCCGCTAGCAGGGGGTGTCAATCAACCCGATCGTATGCGATCGGGCGGATTAATGTCCGCTGCCTCAGAGGTGGCAGACGAGTTAAGGAGCAGCGGTCTTAAAGGGACATGAAACCCAAAAATGTTCTTTCATTAATCAGATAGAGAATACAATTTCAAACAACTTTGCAATTTACTTCTATTATTTAATTTGCTTCCTTCTCTTGTTATCCTTTGCTGAAATGTTTATCTAGGCAAGTTCAGGAGCAGCAGAGAATATAGGTTCTAGCTGTTGATTGGTGGCTGCATAAATATACTGATTGTCATTGGCTCATCCATGTGTTCATTTAGAAACCAGTAGTGCATTG
The DNA here is from genome assembly GCF_027579735.1 of Bombina bombina. Lineage (NCBI taxonomy): Eukaryota > Metazoa > Chordata > Amphibia > Anura > Bombinatoridae > Bombina > Bombina bombina. The sequence continues at coordinate 55,990,704 of NC_069506.1, forward strand.
CTGCTCCTTCAACACATGATACCAAGAGAATAAAACAAATTAGATAATAGAACAAGTAAATTAGAAAGTTGTTTAAAATTGTATTTTCTATCTGAATCATGAAAGAAAATGTTTGGGTTTCATGTCCCTTTAAGACCGCTGCTTCTTAACTCCTCTCTCCGGCGAGCCTGAAGGCTCGCGTGGAAACAGTTGAATACGAGGCTTAATAAATCGGCCCCAGAGCACACTTTTCAATTCACTTCCATTATCTAAATGTGCACAATCTTTTTATATGCACACTTTCTGCAGTCCCAGCACCTACTGAGCATGTGCAAGATTCACAGGATATAAAAAAATTAATTTTGTGATTGGCTGATGGCTATCACGTGATGCAGTGGGAAGGAAAATTGAACTAACTTTAAAAATGTGTCAGAAAAAAAAAATCTACTACTCCTTCAAACTAAGTGCTTTTTCATTGTCTATTTATTATGCATTTATTGATTTTGCTATAATACTGTGTTTTTTGGTCTTTAATAAATATGTATTATTATTTCCAAACAATACACCTGAATGAAATTTCAAAAATTGCAAATGGTTATTGTTCCCAGCAACGTGTTATTTCTTCCCTTACAAATAATTTCAAACAGTGTATTTTAAGCACATTGTATTTCTGTTTACCTCTACACTTGATTTAACTCTTTTTTTGTTATTTAAAACTAGGCGATAAGCCTGCCAAGAGGGCAGTCTATTGAGAAAAAAAAATACAAGCCCAAAGCTAAAATTACAACAAAAAAATTTAAATTACAGAAAAAAATAAACAAAGCTATCCAAAATAAAAATGTAAACCTAAACTAATACCTTTGCCCTAAGTTAAACAGCTTTTTTTACCTAAACAAATTATCCCCTAACAGGGGCATTTGTATGGGCATTGCCCTTAAAATGGCAATCAGCTCTTTTCCAGGCCATTAAATCCCTAATCTTTAAAATAAAAAAACCTCCCAAAAATAAAAAAAATCCTACCACTAAGCCCCAAATAGGTAGTCACCGTTCATGAAATTCAGTGGAAATGGTCTTCTTCCAGACGGCTCCATCATCTTCTATCTTCATCCGGAGCGAAGGCAGCATGGAGCAGAGGTGCAGAGCTGTGGATCCTCAGCGGCAGTGCGGAGCGGAGTTGCGGAGCTGTCTTCCTCCCCCCCCTGAAGCGTGGCTCCTCAGCGGCGGTCCTCAGCAGCGGCGGCAGTCCTCGGCGGCATGGAGGCCCCTATTCTCCTGAAATCCGTTGTACACTAAAGATTGAATGCAAGGTACCGCAATCAATTTGGGATAACTTGCATTTCTATTGCCTAAAACTTTGAAATCAGCCTATAGGATTAGAGATACTGAAATCAGCCAATAAGATTTCAGTAGCTCTCATCCTATTGGCTGATTTCAAAATTTTAGCCAATAGAAATGCAAAGGGTACCTTGCATTCAATATTCAGTGTGCAACGGCCGATCGCATGAAGAGGAGCCTCCACGCCGCCAAGGCCTGCCGCCGTTGAGAATCCATGCATCGGTGAAGCCAGCTCCGCAACTCTACTCCTTGCCGCCTTCACTCCAGATGAAGATAGAAGATGATGGAGCCGCCTTGAAGAAGACATTCTCTGCCGGACTTCAGGAACGGTGAGTACCTATTTGGGGCTTAGTGTTAGGATTGCCCTTTTAAGGGCAGTAAAAGAGCTGAATGCCTTTGTAAGGGCAATGCCCATACAAATGCCCCTTTAGGGGCAATTGGTATTTTAGTTTTTTTGTGTGTTTTTTTTTTATTTTGTGGGGTTTGGTGGGTGAGGGGTTTTACTGTTAGGGGGGATTTAGTAATTTTTAAATGTAAAATAGCTGTTTAACTTAGGGCAATACCCTACAAAAGGTGCTTTTAAGGGCTATTGGTAGTTTCGGCGGGTGTTTTTATTTGGGGGGGCTTTTTTTATTTTCATAGGGATTAGGTTTAATTTTTTTTTTTATTCTGTAATTTTAGAGTTTTTTTATTTTTTGTAATTTTAGATTATTTTTTGTAACTTAATGTTAGGTTTTATTTAAGTGTAACTTAGTATTGGGGTTAATTTAGGGGGTGTTAGGTTAGGGGGCTTAGTAATTAAATTAGTTATTTGTGTTATGGGGGGGTTGGTGGTTTAGGAGTTAATAGGTTAATAGGTTAATTAGGTTTATTGCAATGTGGGGGATTGGCAGTTTAGGGGTTAATAGGTTAATTAGGTTTATTGTGATGTTGGGGTTGGCAGTTTAGGGGTTAATGGGTTAATTAGGTTTATTGCTATGTGGGGGTTTGTCGGTTTAGGGGTTAATAGGTTAATTATGTTTATTGCGATGTGAGGGGTTGGCAGTTAAGGGGTTAATATTTTAATTATGTTATTTGCAGATTAGGGGTTAATTACTTTATTATTTTGCGATGTGGGGGGTTACGGTTTAGGTGTTTCTTAATACTTAGTGCGGGAGGTTAGTTTTTTTTTGTTATACTGCGTGCGGTTGTGATTTTTTTTTTTTTTTTACGGCTTCAGGTTTGCCTACGCTGCATCCAGGTGGATTCTCTTGGCTGCATGTGCAGCCAACATTCTTTTGAGGATGTGTGCGCAACTGCTGATGGCGATGGACGAGTTACAAGCGCGATTATAGTGTAGATTATATTTTTGTTACAACCAAAGTTATTTTTAACTGAGTCAGGAAGTATAGTTGCACCTCTTATTTGACAAGGTTCAAAAACATTTTATCAGAATGCATTTCAACCATTTATTCTAAAAGCATTTAAGGGCAGAAAGGTCAAAATTTAACTCATGATTCAAAAAGAGCACGTAATTTTAACCCCGTAAGGACCAGGAATTTCAGAGAAAAACTTGCCCAGAAGACCGAAGTATTTTTATCATTTTTTCTATCACTCCATTTAAACAGGTATCGAGCCTTGTTTTTTTTTTGTTGCTATTTACCTTTTAAAACTATATTTTATTTTTGTAGACAACCCAAGGTATTGATATAGGCCTATTTTGGTATATTTCGTGCCACTGTTTTTGCCACCAAATGTAATCATATTAAAAAAAAAAAAAAAAAAATTTTTGGGTTTCTCACTGAAATTATTAACATACCATGGGCGCGATCCGATATAGATCGTAGTTTGTGGCGCAAGCGAGGGAACTCCCGCCACCCGTAGTTTCAGCTCGCAACTCGAGCTATTCCATATACGGCGCCGTCAGATGCTAAAGTGCCGTAAGCCGGATAAACCAGCGATGTCCAGAAATCTGCGTAAGTACAAATTTCTGGAGTCGCCAGTGACTTACGGCACTTTAGAAACTGCCGGCGCCTACAAAACCTGACTAAGTTATGAAATCACCCATACTGTCTAACACGCCTCCCAAACATAGCCCAACACGTATACCCCTCTATCCACTATCCCCCCTCACTCTCCTAATAATAAATGCATTAACCCCTAAACCGCCGCTCCCGGACCCGCTGCACCTAATAAAGTTATTAACCCCGAAACCGCCGCCCCCGGACCCTGCCGCCACCTAATAAAGTTATTAACCCCTAAACCGCCGCCCCCGGACCCCGCCGCCACCTACATTAACTACCCCCTAATGTGAGTTCCTAACCCGACGCCACCTACATTAACTACCCCTAATGTGAGCCCCTATACCGCCGCCAGCTATCTTACCTACCCCCTAATGTGAGCTCCTACCCCACCGCCAGCTATATTAAAATTATTAACCCCTAATCTAATCACCCTACCCCGCCGCTAGCTATATTAAATTAATTAACCACTAATCTAATCCCCCTACACGGCCGCCACCTATATTAAATTAATTAACCCCTAAAATACTAAACTATCCCTACCACTAAACCTAAGTCTAACCCTACAAATAGCCCTGAAAAGGGCTTTTTGCGTGGCATTACCCCAAAGTAAACAGCTCTATTGCCAACCCTTAAAAGGGCTTTTTGCGGGGCATGCCCCAAAGAAATCAGCTCTTTTACCAGCCCTTAAAAGGGCTTTTGGCGGGGCATTGTCACAAAGAAATCAGCTCTTTTGCCTATAATCTAAATCCCCCTACACCGCCGCCACCAATAATAAATGTATTAACCCCTAATCTAATCCCCCTACACCACCGCCACCTATATTAAATAGATTAACCCCTAATCTGACCCCCCTACACCGCCGCCAGCTATATTAACCCTAATTATATTAGGGTTAATATAGTTAATGTTGTTATATTATATATATATTAACTATATTAACCCTAATTATATTAGGGTAAATATAGTTAATATTGTTATTATATTATATATATATTAAGTATAATAACCCTATCTAACTCTAACACCCCTAACTAAATTCTTATTAAATTAAATCTAATTAATATTAATATTATTAATTAAAATATTCCTATTTAAATCTAAATACTTACCTATAAAATAAACCCTAAGATAGCTACAATGTAATTAATAATTACATTGTAGCTATTTTAGGGTTTATATTTATTTTACAGGTAACTTGGTATTCATTTTAACTAGGTACAATAGCTATTAAATAGTTAATAACTATTTAATAGCTACCTAATTAAAATAATTACCAATTTACCTGTAAAATAAATCCTAACCTAAGTTACAAATACACCTACACTATCAATAAATTAAATAAACTACAAATATCTAAACTAAAATACAATTAAATAAACTAAACTAAATTACAAAAAAACAAAAACACTAAATTGCAAAAAATAAAAAAAGATTACAAGAATTTTAAGCTAATTACACCTATTCTAAGCCCCCTAATAAAATAACAAAGCCCCCCAAAATAAAAAAAATTCCCTACCCTAATCTAAATTACAAAAGTTAACAGCTCTATTACCTTACGAGCCCTTAAAAGGGCTTTTTGCGGGGCATGCCCCAAAGAAATCAGCTCTTTTGCCTGTAAAAAAAAAACACAATACCACCCCCCCCAACATTACAACCCACCACCCACATACCCCTACTCTAACCCAAACCCCCCTTAAATAAACCTAACACTACCCCCCTGAAGATCTCCCTACCTTGTCTTCACCCAGCATCTTCAATCTTCTTTCTTCGCTTCTCCGACGCGGAACATCCATCAGGCACGACGACTTCCCGACGAATGAGGTTCCGTTAAATTTAGGATTCTATCAGCCAATAGGATAAAAAGGATTCTATCAGCCAATCGGAATTAAGGTAGGAAAAATCTGACTGGCTGATTTTAATCAGCCAATCCGATTCAAGTTCAATCCGATTGGCTGAAGCAGCCAATACAATGCGAGCTCAATCTGATTGGCTGATTGGATCAGCCAATCGGATTGAAGTTGAATCTGATTGGCTGATTGAATCAGCCAATCAGATTTTCTTACCTTAATTTTGATTGACTGATAGAATCCAATCAGCCAATCGGAATTCGAGGGACGCCATCTTGGATGACGTCATTTAAAGGAAACTTCATTCGTCTTTCAGTCGTCAAGCCAGCTGGATGTTCCGCGTCGGAAGTCGGAAGAAAGAAGATTGAAGATGCCGCTTGGAGGAAGACTTTGCCCCGATGGAGGACCTCTTCTTTGCTGCTTGGATGAAGACATTGCCGGGATGGAAGACCTCTTCTTTGCCGCTTGGATGAAGACATTGCCGGGATGGAGGACCACATCTGGATGAAGAGTTCAGCCCGGCTGGGTGAAGACGACTCAAGGTAGGGAGATCTTCTGGGGGTTAGTGTTAAGTTTTTTTAAGGGGGGTTTGGGTGAGTTTAGAGTAGGGGTTATTGGGTGGTGGGTTGTAATGTTGGGGGTGGTATTGTGGGGTTTTTTACAGGCAAAAGAGCTGATTACTTTGGGGCATGCCCCGCAAAAAGCCCTTTTAAGGGCTGGTAAAAGAGCTGGTTACTTTTTAATTTAGAATAGGGTAGGGCATTTTTTTATTTTGGGGGGGCTTTATTATTTTATTAGGGGGCTTAGAATAGGTGTAATTAGCTTAAAATTCTTGTAATCTTTTTTTTTATTTTTTGTAATTTAGTTTAGTGTGTTTTAGTTTAGATATTTGTAGTTTATTTAATTTATTGATAGTGTAGGTGTATTTGTAACTTAGGTTAGGATTTATTTTACAGGTAAATTGGCATTTATTTTAACTAGGTAGCTATTAAATAGTTATGAACTATTTAATAGCTATTGTACCTAGTTAAAATAAATACCAAGTTACCTGTAAAATAAATATAAACCCTAAAATAGCTACAATGTAATTATTAATTATATTGTAGCTATCTTAGGGTTTATTTTATAGGTAAGTATTTAGTTTTAAATAGGAATAATTTAGTTAATATTATTAATATTATTTAGATTTATTTTAATAATAATTAAATTAGGGGTGTTAGCGTTAGATAGGGTTAATATAGTTAATATATATAATATAACTATATTAACTATATTAACCCTAATATAATTAGGGTTAATATACTTAATATAGGTGGCGGCAGTTTAGGGGGATTAGATTAGTGGTTAATTAATATAATATAGGTGGTGGCGGTGTAGGGGGATTAGATTAGGGGTTAATACATTTATTATAGGTGACGGCGGTGTAGGGGGATTTAGATTAGAGGCAAAAGAGCTGATTACTTTGTGACAATGCCCCGCAAAAAGATCTTTTAAGGGCTGGTAAAAGAGCTGATTACTTTGGGGCAAAGCCCCGCAAAAAGCCCTTTTAAGGGCTGGCAATAGAGCTGTTTACTTTGGGGTAATGCCACGCAAAAAGTCCTTTTCAAGGCTATTTGTAGGGTTAGACTTAGGTTTAGTGGTAGGGATATTTTAGTATTTAAGGGGTTCATTAATTTAATATAGGTGGCGGCAGTATAGGGGGATTAGATTAGGGGTTAATAATTTAATATAGGTGGCGGCAGTATAGGGGGATTAGATTAGGGGTTAATAATTTTAATATAGCTGGCGGCGGGGTAGGAGCTCACATTAGGGGGTAGGTAATGTAGGTGGCGGCGGTGTAGGTGCTCACATTAGGGGGTTATACATTTAATGTAGGTGGCGGCGGGGTCCAGGAGCGGCGGTTTAGGGGTTAAATACTTTATTAGGTTTTGCGGCGGGGGATCGCGGTTGACAGGTAGATAGACATTGAGCATGCGTTAGGTGTTAGGTTTTATTTTGCCTCTAGTTTAGGGAGTTACGGGGCTCCAATACACAGCATAAGGCTTACTACGCCTGCAATTTGTGGCGAGGTGAAAATGGAGTAAGATTTCTCCATTTTCGCCACATAAGTCCTTACGCTGTATATTGGATACCAAACTGCGCGGGTTTAGTATACCTGTCTATGGGCCAAAAAACTACAGCCGAAGGCAGAAATATACGAGCGGAACTTCTATGTTACGCCGTATATGTGATACCAAACCAGCGCAAAATTTGGCGTCGCCGGCTTTTGTGGGCGGAATTAAGGTCGAAAAAATCCTATTGGCTGTTGCAATCAGCCAATAGGATTGAGCTCACATTCTATTGGCTGATTGGAATAGCCAATAGAATGTGAGCTCAATCCTATTGTCTGATTGGATTAGCCAATAGGATTAAAGCTCAATCCTATTGGCTGATTTTTTCAACCTTAATTCCGATTGGCTGATAGAATTCTATCAGCCAATCGGAATCTAAGGGACGCCATCTTGGATGACGTCTTTTAAAGGAACCTTCATTCGTCGGTAGTCGTCGGAAGGTAGAGGATGCTCCGCATCGGATGTCTTGAAGATGGAGCCGCTCCACGCGGGATGGATGAAGATAGAAGATGCCGTCTGGATGAAGACTTCTGCGGGCTTGGATGAAGACTTCGGCCGCTTCATTGAGGACGTCTCCCGGCTTCTTGGAGGATGGATGTCGGATCTTCAAAACTGTAAGTAAATCTTCTGGGGTTAGTGTTAGGATTTTTTTAAGGGTTTATTGGGTGGTTTTTAGTTTTAGATTAGGACTTGGGCCTGCAAAAGAGCTAAATGCCCTTTAAAGGGCAATGCCCATCCAAATGCCCTTTTCAGGGCAATGGGGAGTTTAGTTTTTTTTAGATAGTTTTTTATTTGGGGGGTTGGTTGTGTGGGTGGTGGGTTTTACTGTTGAGGGATGTTTGTATTTTTTTTTTTACAGGTAAAAGAGCTGATTACTTTGGGGCAATGCCCCGCAAAAGGCTCTTTTAAGGGCTATTTGTAGTTTATTGTAGGCTTGAGTTTTTTTTATTTTGGGGGGACTTTTTTATTTTCATAGGGCCCTTAGATTAGGTGTAATTAGTTTAAAGCTTTGATCATTTCTTTTTTTCGTTTTTGTAACTTAGTGTTTGTTATGTTTTGTAACTTAGTTTTTTGTAACTTTGTAATTTTTTAGTGTAGAATTAAACTATTTGAGTAGGGTTAGGTATTTAAATATATAATATAGTTATTTTAATTTGTAATTTTATGTAATTTTAGTATAAAAGTTAGGTTAGATTAATTATTATTTAATATAGTTTAATGTAATTTTATTATAACAGTTAGGGTAGGTTAATTATGAATTTAATATAGTTTAATGTAATTTTATTATAATAGTTAGAATAGGTTAATTAGTAGTTTAATATAGTTTAATTTAATTTTAAAGGTGTTTAAATTTATTATAAGATAGGAATGAGTTAATATTTAATATAAAGTTAGCGGGTTGTTAGGTTTAGGGATTAATAGGTTAATTTAGTTTATGGTGATGTGGGGGGCTGGCGGTTTAGGGGTTAATACATTTATTTAGTTGTGGTGGGCGCCAGGAGCGGCAGGATAGGGGTTAATAACTTTATGTAGGTGGCAGCGGTATAGGGGGTGGCAGATTAGTGGTTAATAAGTATAATGTAGGTGGCGGTGGGCTCCGGGAGCAGCGGTTTAGGGGTTAATAATTTTATTTAGTTGCGGCGGGGTCTGGGAGCGGCGGGATAGGGGTTAAACAGTTTAGTATAGTGTGGGTGTTTAGTGACAGTATACAAATAAAGCTGTGAAAAAGCCGAAGAGCAGCGAGATCGATGACTGTTAGTTAACAACAGTCCGCTGCTCATCAACCCCTACTTGGTGCGCGGCTTTTTGACAGCTTTTATGTTAAATATGGAGAACGTATTCAGGTCCGCGGCAGGGATGTTAGGCAATGTTAAACGAGCGTATTGGTGCCGGTGAATGCAGCACAGTTGACGGCTTGATAAATAGGCCCCAATATGTCTGCCTGCAGTGGGGCTCTGCGAGGAGCATGTGATCACAATACCCCCCACAATCTTTTTCCAACGTGGTTGCGCTGAGGAGGAGTTAGAAAATAGCTCCTCCCTCCCTTCTCACACATAGCCACATCCCACGGTGTCTTAATATACCTCTAACCACCCTATGAAGTCCCTTGATTGCCCAGACTCACCCACAGAACACCCATGCCCGCCCTATCTACACTGGTTACACCAATGACTCACATGCATCACCCCCACCACCTGAGATTTAATACATGACAGGCCCATATTGTTTCTTGCAAAATACTTTTTGGGAAGTGTAGTATGTGCATACACTTGGTATTTCTGCCATAACACATCATTTTGTATAGTGGGTGCACATACTTAAAGGGATAGAGCATGCAATTTTAAGCAACTTTCTAATTTTCTCTTATTATCAATATTTCTTCATTGTCATGCTATCTTTATTTAAAAAAGCAGGAATCTGAGCTTTAGAGCTGTCCCATTTTTGGTTCAGCACCCTGGGTAGCGTAAACTGATTGGTGGCTACATTTAGCCACCAATCAGCAAGCGCTACCCAGGTGCTGAACCAAAAAATGAGCTGGCTCTTGAGCTTAGATTCCTGCTTTTCAAATAAAGATAGCAAGAGAACAAAGAAAAATTGATAATAGGAGTAAATTAGAAGGCTGCTTAAAATTGCATGGTCTGTCTGAATCATACAAGCAAATATTTGGGTTTAGTGTACCTTTAACTTGCTTTTCATGCATATTTGCCTCCACATTTGACTTTGAATAGACCTGATAGTGTTAAACATGTTAATAACTGAAGATTCTGTATTTATATAAAGCTCCTAGAATCACATTAAGAATTTGAAATCCTTTATCTGACTCATATGGCTTTAAAATGATTACATTTATAGCTTTGAGGTAGTATTTAAATCAAACACTTTTTTTTTTTTTGCAGAAGCATTAAGAATATTTATCGAGTTCCAGGTTTTGAACGCACCAAAAACACTGTTAAATAAATATGTGACTTGAAATGTTTGAAATACTTTAATACGGAGAAGCAGCAGAGTTCATTAGGTTTAGCATTAAGATGCAGAATTTGTTTAGGGAATAATATTGACTGAACGTGAGACATGTATGTGATCTAAAAATATTTGCATTTTATTACGTTTTCAGAAAGTAACAGGAGCGTGAATCACTGTGCTGCATTTTATTTCTGCAGTATCATTCAGAATATTAACTAGCTGGTTTCCCACTGTTTTAACTCCAGGACTTGGTTTTCTCTGATCAGAATCTTCAATATTAATTACTGTGCAGTATGTATAGCCTAACCTTTATACACATGGTTAAAGTGATAGGTAACTTAAAGGACCATAAAAGTAAAAAAAATGACATGCTCCAATTTGTTAGAGAATGTCATTTTAATACTATTTACAATACACTACTGTGTTGAACCCCAGCAAAGGGTTTAAACACACAATAGAAGTGCTGATTTAGACCTGTTGAGTACTGCAAGTGCCAAGAGGAAACCGCTGCTGATCCAATCAGCAGTGTTAGCTGTACATGTGAGTCTTGTTGATTGGATCCGTGGCGGTTTCCGCTAGAAACAAGCAGTGCCCTGTGGGTCCTGAGAGGCAGTTCTACCTAGTAGTGTATGGTCTAACCTAAGGATACTTCACTGTTCTTCAAGAACAAAAACATATGGGTAATTTCTGCATACTTTGAAGGATCCAGAAAAAAAGTGGTGCTGATTGTAAATTCCTTCTGATGGCTGCTGGATTTTAAAATACACTGATGTTTTCGTAGCTTTAGACTATTTAAAGGGACATCAAACCCAATTTTTTCATTTATGATTCAGATAGAGCATGTGATTTTAACCCCTTAATGACCGGACCATTTTTCAATTTTCTTACCCTTAATGACAATGGCTATTTTTACATTTCTGCAGTGTTTGTGTTTAGCTGTAATTTTCCTCTTACTCATTTACTGTACCCACACATATTATATACCGTTTTTCTCGCCATTAAATGGACTTTCTAAAGATACCATTATTTCATCATATCTTATAATTTACTAAAAAAAAAATAATAAAATATGAGGAAAAATTGAAAAAAAACACACTTTTTCTAACTTTGACCCCCAAAATCTGTTACACATCTACAATCACCAAAAAACACCCATGCTTAATAGTTTCTAAATTTTGTCCTGAGTTTAGAAATACCCAATGTTTACATGTTCTTAGCTTTTTTTGCAAGTTATAGGGCAATAAGTACAAGTAGCACTTTGCTGTTTCCAGACCACTTTTTTTCAAAATTAGCGCTAGTTACATTGGAACACTGATATCTGTCAGGAATACCTGAATATCCCTTGACATGTATATATTTTTTTTTAGAAGACAACCCAAAGTATTGATCTAGGCCCATTTTGGTATATTTCATGCCACCATTTCACCGCCAAATGCGATAAAAAAAAAAAAAGTTCACTTTTTCACAAAATTTGTCACAAACTTTAGGTTTCCCACTGAAATTATTTACAAACAGCTTCTGCAATTATGGCACAAATGGTTGTAAATGCTTCTCTGGGATCCCCTTTTTTCAGAAATAGCAGACTTATATGGCTTTGGGGTTGCTTTTTGGTAATTAGAAGGCCGCTAAATGCTGCTGCGCACCACACGTGTTTTATGCCCAGGAGTGAAGGGGTTAATTAGGGAGCTTCTAGGGTTAATTTTAGCTTTAGTGTAGTGTAGTAGACAACCCCAAGTATTGATCTAGGCCCATTTTGGTATATTTTATGCCACCATTTCACCGCCAAATGCGAGCAAATAAAAAAAAAAACTTAACATTTTTCACAATTTTAGGTTTCTCACTGAAATTATTTACAAACAGCTTGTGCAATTATGGCAGAAATTGTTGTAAAAGCTTCTCTGGGATCCCCTTTGTTCAGAAATAGCAGAATTATATGGCTTTGGCGTTGCTTTTTGGTAATTAGAAGGCCGCTAAATGCTGCTGCGCACCACACGTTAATTATGCCCAGCAGTGAAGGGGTTAAATTAGGTAGCTTGTAGGGAGCTTGCAGGGTTAATTTTAGAGATCAGCCTCCCACCTGACACATCCCACCCCCTGATCCCTCCCAAACAGCTCTCGTCCCTCCCCCACCCCACAATTGTTCCCGCCATCTTAAGTACTGGCAGAAAGTCTGCCAGTACTAAATAAAAGAGGTTTTTTTTTTTTTAAATAAAAATAATAAAGTATTTTAGCTGTGATGGACCCCTGCCTTAGCCCCAACCTCCCTGATCCCCCCTCCAGCTCTCTAACCCTCTCCCCTACCTAATTACCGCCAACTTGGGTACTGGCAGCTGTCTGCCAGTACCCAGTTTGGCCCCAAAAACCCCCCAAAAATTATTTTTATTTTATTTTTTACTTAAAAAACTATTTCTGTAGTGTAGCAGCCCCCCACAATACCCCCACCCCCACCCCCTCCCAGATCCTTTTATATTTTTTTTAAAAAAAAATCCCTTTTTTTCCCCTTTCTGCCTTCATTCATTGGTGTCAGTGTGGCTAATGGGTGCACGTGCATGCGCACACGTGCACGCGCTCCCGTGCACACGCACATGCACGCTCACGTGCACACTCGTGCATCGTGCACGCGCATCGTGCACGCGCACGCGCATCGTGCACCCGGCGGACACTGGCACTATCGCTACCGGTGCAGAGAGGGCCACAGAGTGGCTCTCTCTGCATCGGAGGCTTGTAAAGGGGTATTGCAGGATGCCTCCATATCGAGGCATCACTGCAATACCCTCAGAGCTGCTGGAAGCATTTGTGATCGCTTCCAGCACTCTGTTTGACAACTGACGTACCAGGTACGTCCATTGTCATTAACTGCTTGTTAATGCATGACGTACCTGGTACGTCAGTTGTCATTAAGGGGTTAAACAACTTTCCAATTTACTGCTATTATCAATTTTTTAGTTCTCTTAGTATCGTTTGTTGAAAAGCAGGCACGTATGCTTAAAGTGAAGGTCCATTTTGATGAATAAGTGCCCGGTTTTTAATAATCCTATTAAAAACAAGGGCACTTTAATTCATCAAAATTGACATTTCACTACTTTTCTTCAAAAACGTACCTTTTAATCCTGAAAGTCTCTCCAGCGCTTCCTCCGTCCGTCGCAAGCCCTCTTCGCGAGTCCAAAGTGACGAATCCGTCTTCCTCCAATTATGGCATTGCATCAGGCCATGATCCCCCCAGGGGGAAAGCCGTGATTGGAGGAAGCCGGATTCATCATTTCTGACGTAAGAAGAGGCTTCCAACAGCCGGGGTAATCGCTGGAGCGGCTTTCAGAATTAAAAGGTACGTTTTTGAAGAAAAAAAGTGAAATGTCAATTTTGATGAATTAAAGTGCCCTTGTTTTTAATAGGATTATTAAAAACCGGGCACTAATTCATCCAAATTGACCTTCACTTTAAGAACCGGCCCATTTCTGGAGCACTTTATGGCAGCAGTTTTGCAAGAATGTTATACAATTCCAGCAACACTATTTTCTTCCATGTAGTGCTCCAAACACTTACCTAGGTACCTCTTCAACAAAGAATACAATAGGAACAAAGTAAATTTGATAATAGAAGTAAATTAGAAACTATCTTAAAATTGCATGCCCTGCCTGAATTTCAAAATGATGTTTTGGGGTTTTATATAACTAATTGTTCCTTTAATATAACACAACACTTGCAGCACTCGGAACATAAAAGAACAAAATATTATAAATTAATTGTTTCCACCCCTCTAATATTTTTAACCATCTGTTTTAAAATTGGTAATAAAGACTTGTCTGAGCACCTAGGTACTGTTGATACGTTTGTCCTTTCATGTCTCTTCTGGTAATACAATTTAAAAATTTGCTTCCTTACAATTTGATACATTATGGCCGATTTATCAATGTCTGGCAGACATGATCCGCTGTAGCGGATCATGTCCGCCAGACATCGATAAATGCCGACAGCATACGCTGTCGGCATTTAACATTGCACAAGCAGTTCTTGTACAATGCCGCCTACTGCAAATTTGCGGCCGCTAGCAGGGAGTGTCAATCAACCCGATCGTACACGATCTGTCGGATTGCTGTCTGATGCCTCAGAGGAGGCATATGAGTTAAGGAGCAGCGGTCTTAAGACCACTGCTTTTTAACTGCTGTTTCCGGTGAGCCTGTAGGCTTGTGCAGAAACAGGGGGATCAGGGGCCATTCAACCCTTGTAAAATCGGCCCCATTGAGTCATTGAAGAGTGTGGTAACAGAGAACCTGTACAACTTGGAAACATATTTATCTCACATTTCTTTCTAACGTAGACAGGTCATTCGTTTCTTCACTCTTCACGCTTTAGAAAATTAACCCTATGTCTTGAAAAACGAAGGGTCTAGCTTTGCCTATTACAGAACTGTTTCCCTAAAAACCTTGGATATATTCCATCTAGACCTAGAATTTTCTTTTCTTTGATATTATCCCAACTCTTCCCGATATTGCTTACAGTTAGCCAAGTTGTTATTAAAGGCTTGTAAGTGCTAATATGCTGTAAAAGTCTTGTTGGTTATTCTATTGTGTATACAATGTATTCAGCACTTCCCTTGTGTTAACAATGATTCTCACATTTTAGTGCTTCAATATTTTTATCTTTAGTTGTTTGTTGATTTAGTCTTGAACAAAAAACCTCTTAGGGTTGATTTGCAATCCTTTCTGTGGGACACTCAGGTAAAAAATAACCTTTCATTATTCAGACAGAGCAGCATATTTAAACAATTTTCCAATTTACTTCCATTAACAAAATGTGCTAATTATTTTTATATTTACAATTTTTGAGTCACCAGCTCCTACTGAGCATGCGCAAGAATTCACAGAACATATGTGCATTTGTGATTGGCTGATGGCTGTCACATGATACAGGGGGGAGTGGAAGTAGACATAACTGAAATTTGTCAGTCTGAACTTCATATGAGTAGTAGATTGTTTTTCATCTGCATTTGTTGATTATGCAACTCTACTGTATTTACTGGTCCTTTAACCCTTTGTGTGCTAAGCACTTTCTCACCTGGGTGCTAAGCTGATTTAAAGGGTTTTGTATTTTTTAAAATACATTTTTTTGTAACTTTTTTTTTCTTTTTCAGACCCTCAAGACTTACACAGTTGGAAAGGTTAGGCAATTACCTTTCCAATGGTGGGTCTTGGGGATCTGTAGATGCTTAGATGCCTGAGATATAGGCGTCTAAGCAGCATGCCCCTTTCCCTATTCTTGTCATTGTCATTTTTCAATAAAGTTGTGCAGTGACATCATCACATCATTGCGCGTGACGTCACCACGCAAAACGTGAAGCCTCTGCGATGCCTGTCACTATACAGGCCCGATCGCCGGGGTAGGAGCGGGTGGAAGCCCCCAGATCTCCCTCAAGGTGGGAGAGTGCTAGCGACTGCTCTGAGCCGTTGTTAGCCCCTGAGTGGGAAACTCTGCGACAGTTTAGAGCCGTCATTAGCAATCAAGGGGTTAAGTCAATTTTTTAGTTTATCCAATCTAATAGGCCTTATGCATGCTTTGCTATATTCCTTACATACTTGTAAGGGTGAGTCAGTGCCATGCTATTTAAATAATGTAATAATAATAATAGTAATAATGTTTCTTTCTTTTGCACCGAAAATACTTTTATTGAGGCACACTAATTTGGATGTATTTATTTTTTTGCTTGTATCTCCACATGGTATTCCACTTCCTGTGAATGCCCATTGGGTAATATGCACTTCCTGCATTTGTTCCTAGCAACTAAATAACTTTAGCAGGAAATACACAACTGATACTGCAGTATAAGCTTCAAATTAAATTGAAATAGTTTTTTTTTCTGTAAAAACTCACCAGTTTAAATGCTGTTTTTTTATAATAAAAACTAGAACAGTGTTCCTTTAAAGGGACACTAAAGTCTAAATTAAACTTTCATGATTTATATAGAGCATGCAGTTTTAAGATACTTTCCGATTTACCTCAATTATCATATTGTGCAGTGTTTTTATATGCAAAACTTCCTGAGGCACCAGCTACTACTGAGTATGTGCCAAGGGTTCACAGTGTCTGATTGGCTGATGAATTTCGCATGATACAGGGGCTGGCAAATTCAAATAAATTTTTAAATTTGTCAGAAAAAAAATCTACTGCCCATTTAAAATTCAGGGTAAGTGCTATTGCATTGTCTTTTTAATATTTACTTGATCATTAATCATGCAATTTTGCTGTATTTAAAGGGATACTGAACCCAAATTTTTTTTCTTTCAGAATTCAGATAGAGCATGCAATTATGAGCAACTTTCTAAGTTACTCCTATTATCAATTTTTATTTGTTCAGGACCTGGGTAGTGCATGCTAAAAA
Organism: Bombina bombina; assembly: GCF_027579735.1. NCBI lineage: Eukaryota > Metazoa > Chordata > Amphibia > Anura > Bombinatoridae > Bombina > Bombina bombina. The sequence goes on from NC_069506.1 coordinate 56,007,319, forward strand.
GCAGCCACCCATCAGCAAGCACTATCCAGGGTCCTGAACCAAAAATGGTCCAGCTTCTAAGCTTACTTAGGGTTGGGTTCAGTATCCCTTTAATGACCCTATGAGATACAAGTTGATAATAAACTGTTCCCTCTCACTAAAATCTATTTGTACTTACAAATTCACATGAAAATATTGCTTCATGTAGTAGACTTATGTCATTTTCTGTATTCCATTGCTATAGAGGTCACCCTTCTCATATATGTTATACAACAGATGCCACCACACAGCAGTGAATTCCTCGAAACTTGAAGGTTGCTCACACCAACCATTTTCCGTAGTTACAGCTCTGCATCAATTTATCTGCATCTTGCTTGTATTCCAAAGATGTTCAGCTTGTTTTTTCCACACTGCTTCCTTTACATTAATTTTATTTTTTACAGCCTCTGAGTGAGATATTTTTTGAACTGTTTAAAGTGAAGGTCAATTTTCATTAATGAGTGCCCGGTTTTTAAAAATACTTTTTAAAACAGGGGCACTTTCATTGATGAAAATTAACATTGCACTGGATTTTAAGAAATACTTACCTTTTTCTCCTGCAAAACCGGATCGCCGATCTCAGCCTCAGTTCCTCTGTAGTGACGTCAGAAATGACAAAAACCGGCTTCCTCCAATTATGGCTTGCACCCCAGAGCGTCCAGCTCGTGATGCCTGGCTGTGATTGGAGGAAGCCAGTTTCGTCATTGCTGTTGTCTACAGCAGGAAGAAGAAGGAGGGAGATCGTCGATCCGGCTTTGCAGAAGTAAAAGGTAAGTATTTCTTAAAATCCAGTGCAATGTTAATTTTCATCAATGAAAGTGCCCCTGATTTTAAAAGTATTTTTAAAAACCGGGCACTCATTGATGAAAATTGACCTTCACTTTAAGAACGGATTCTGCAGAAATCCTCTAGAGATCTATTTCCAGGCTCTGTAATGGTACAGATATTTCTGAATAAAAGGCACTCATGGGATTTACAGTTGTCCACAGGAAAGGACGTCTGTGATTTAAACTCTATCTTCTTTTTTTTTTCTTTTTTGGGGAGAAATTAGGAAATGAAAAATACCTTTTTTTTTCTAGCACACACAATAACTGTCCCCCCAAAAAGTAAAATAGTTTCATAGCTTAGAATATCCACATTCAGTACAGGGGCATCAGCAAATACGGTTTCTGTTTTAGAATGATAAAAGACTAAATGATATATGGTCACCGGCTTGTTCTCCATCGTAGACAGATATCCAAGAGTCAGCCAAAATTTATGCTCCAAGTGGGATATATACTATGAACTTGTAGGAAGAACATCACAGGAACAAAATGCCATTTCACATTCTATATCTTCTTTGTCTCTCTTGGTAAATGACTCACTGAAGTTCAGGTTCTTCCAAAGAAATGAAAAAAATGAGTTGCACTGCAACAAGATTAAAACTATAACTACAAATACTATTGTAAATATATTATATATATATATACACACACACAGTTCATGTTACATAAAATATGAACCTTGTATCTTAAAGATTTTTTTTTTAGTTTAAAGGGACAGCAAAAACCTGGTATTTACAACATTTTTCTTCACTACTGGGAGCTAGCTGGTGATTGGTAGCTATGCACATATGCCTCCTGTCATTGGCTCATTAAAGGGACATTAAAACACTTTGAGATAGTAATATAAAATGATAAATCGTGTTTATTAAAAAAAACTCTGCAATATACTTTCATTATTTATTTTGTCTCCCTTTCATGCAGTTCGATTCTGAAATTGTGAGCTTTTCAGTTTCTGTTAGAAATGGATGTGCAGAACACTATTATATTCCACACAGTCATTGGCTGCACACTCTTATAAATCTAGTGATTTATAACTGTTCTTAATTGGCCACAGCAGATAAGTTAACCTAAGTTACAACATGGCAGCTCCCATTGTTTTATTGACACTAAAACTTTACATTATTTTGTCAATATTTAAACAGCTAATGAAACTTTACAAAATACATCTACATGTTATACTCAGACTAATATTTGAATGCATCACTCTATCTAGCATTTATTTAATTTTTAATGTCCCTTTAAATGTTTTCAGCTGCATTCCATTGCTTTTCTGGTACTGACTTTAACTATGTGTTTAACCCATTTGCAGAGTAAAACACATAAGAGTTAATCACAATATTTGGCATATAAAATATCTGAACATTGCTGTTTACGTTCATAACTGTTAAATTCCTTAAAATCATAGGAAACATTATCTACATCTTTAATCACCCGATTTTTTTTAACCAAAAATCAAATCTGCACCATTAAAAGGATAAGAAATTAAAAATTAAACCTGCATGATTCAGATAGAGCATGTCATTTTAAGACACTTGGACCTAGATTTGGAGTTTGGCGTTAGCCGTGAAAACCAGCGTTAGAGGCTCCTAACGCTGGTTTTAGGCTACCGCCGGTATTTGGAGTCACTCAAAATAGGGTCTAACGCTCACTTTTCATCCGCGACTTTTCCATACCGCAGATCCCCTTACGTCAATTGCGTATCCTATCTTTTCAATGGGATCTTTCTAACTCCGGTATTTAGAGTCGTTTCTGAAGTGAGCGTTAGACATCTAACGACAAAACTCCAGCCGCAGGAAAAAAGTCAGTAGTTAAGAGCTTTCTGGGCTAACGCCGGTTTATAAAGCTCTTAACTACTGTGCTCTAAAGTACACTAACACCCATAAACTACCTATGTACCCCTAAACCGAGGTCCCCCCACATCGCCGACACTCAAATAAAAAATTTTAACCCCTAATCTGCCGACCGCCACCTACGTTATCCTTATGTACCCCTAATCTGCTGCCTCTAACACCGCCGACCCCTGTATTATATTTATTAACCCCTAACCTGCCCCCCACAACGTCGCCTCCACCTACCTACACTTATTAACCCCTAATCTGCCGACCGCAAAGTGCCGCCACCTACGTTATCCTTATGTACCCCTAATCTGCTGCCCCTAACACCGCCGACCCCTATATTATATTTATTAACCCCTAATCTGCCCCCCTCAACGTCGCCTCCACCTGCCTACACTTATTAACCCCTAATCTGCCGACCGGACCTGAGCGCTACTATAATAAAGTTATTAACCCCTAATCCGCCTCACTAACCCTATAATAAATAGTATTAACCCCTAATCTGCCCTCCCTAACATCGCCGACACCTAACTTCAATTATTAACCCCTAATCTGCCGACCGGAGCTCACCGCTATTCTAATAAATGTATTAACCCCTAAAGCTAAGTCTAACCCTAACACTAACACCCCCCTAAGTTAAATATAATTTTAATCTAACGAAATTAATTAACTCTTATTAAATAAATTATTCCTATTTAAAGCTAAATACTTACCTGTAAAATAAATCCTAATATAGCTACAATATAAATTATAATTATATTATAGCTATTTTAGGATTAATATTTATTTTACAGGTAACTTTGTATTTATTTTAACCAGGTAAAATAGCTATTAAATAGATAAGAACTATTTAATAGCTAAAATAGTTAAAATAATTACAAATTTACCTGTAAAAGAAATCCTAACCTAAGTTACAATTAAACCTAACACTATACTATCAATAAATGAATTAAATAAACTACCTACAATTACCTACAATTAACCTAACACTACACTATCAATAAATTAATTAAATACAATTCCTACAAATAAATACAATTAAATAAACTTGCTAAAGTACAAAAAATAAAAATGAACTAAGTTACAAAAAATAAAAAAATATTTACAAACATAAGAAAAATATTACAACAATTTTAAACTAATTACACCTACTCTAAGCCCCCTAATAAAATAAAAAAGCCCCCCAAAATAAAAAAAATGCCCTACCCTATTCTAAATAACTAAAGTTCAAAGCTCTTTTACCTTACAAGCCCTGAACAGGGCCCTTTGCGGGGCATGCCCCAAGAAGTTCAGCTCTTTTGCCTGTAAAAAAAAAAATACAATACCCAAGCCCCCCAACATTACAACCCACCACCCACATACCCCTAATCTAACCCAAACCCCCCTTAAATAAACCTAACACTAAGCCCCTGAAGATCTTCCTACCTTGTCTTCACCTCACCGGGTTCAACGATCTGTCCAGAAGAGCTCCTCCGATGTCCTGATCCAAGCCCAAGCGGGGGGCTGAAGAGGTCCATGATCCGGATGAAGTCTTCATCCAAGCGGGAGCTGAAGAGGTCCATGATCCGGATGAAGTCTTCATCCAAGCGGGAGCTGAAGAGGTCCATAATCCGGATGAAGTCTTCTATCAACGGCATCTTCAATCTTCTTTCTTCCGGATCCATCTTGCAGACCTCCGACGCGGAACATCCTGCTGGCCCGACGGACTAACGACGAATGACGGTTCCTTTAAGGGACGTCATCCAAGATGGCGTCCCTCGAATTCCGATTGGCTGATAGGATTCTATCAGCCAATCGGAATTAAGGTAGGAATATTCTGATTGGCTGATGGAATCAGCCAATCAGAATCAAGTTCAATCCGATTGGCTGATCCAATCAGCCAATCAGATTGAGCTTGCATTCTATTGGCTGATCGGAACAGCCAATAGATTGCGAGCTCAATCTGATTGGCTGATTGAATCAGCCAATCGGATTGAACTTGATTCTGATTGGCTGATTCCATCAGCCAATCAGAATATTCCTACCTTAATTCCGATTGGCTGATAGAATCCTATCAGCCAATCGGAATTCGAGGGACGCCATCTTGGATGACGTCCCTTAAAGGAACCGTCATTCGTCGTTAGTCCGTCAGGCCAGCAGGATGTTCCGCGTCGGAGGTCTGCAAGATGGATCCGGAAGAAAGAAGATTGAAGATGCCGTTGATAGAAGACTTCATCCGGATCATGGACCTCTTCAGCTCCCGCTTGGATGAAGACTTCATCCGGATCATGGACCTCTTCAGCTCCCGCTTGGATGAAGACTTCATCCGGATCATGGACCTCTTCAGCCCCCCGCTTGGGCTTGGATCAGGACATCGGAGGAGCTCTTCTGGGCAGATTGTTGAACCCGGTGAGGTGAAGACAAGGTAGGAAGATCTTCAGGGGCTTAGTGTTAGGTTTATTTAAGGGGGGTTTGGGTTAGATTAGGGGTATGTGGGTGGTGGGTTGTAATGTTGGGGGGCTTGGGTATTGTATTTTTTTTTTTACAGGCAAAAGAGCTGAACTTCTTGGGGCATGCCCCGCAAAGGGCCCTGTTCAGGGCTGGTAAGGTAAAAGAGCTTTGAACTTTAGTTATTTAGAATAGGGTAGGGCATTTTTTTATTTTGGGGGGCTTTGTTATTTTATTAGGGGGCTTAGAGTAGGTGTAATTAGTTTAAAATTGTTGTAATATTTTTCTTATGTTTGTAAATATTTTTTTATTTTTTGTAACTTAGTTCTTTTTTATTTTTTGTACTTTAGCAAGTTTATTTAATTGTATTTATTTGTAGGAATTGTATTTAATTAATTTATTGATAGTGTAGTGTTAGGTTAATTGTAGGTAATTGTAGGCAGTTTATTTAATTAATTTATTGATAGTATAGTGTTAGGTTTAATTGTAACTTAGGTTAGGATTTCTTTTACAGGTAAATTTGTAATTATTTTAACTATTTTAGCTATTAAATAGTCCTTAACTATTTAATAGCTATTGTACCTGGTTAAAATAAATACAAAGTTACCTGTAAAATAAATATTAATCCTAAAATAGCTATAATATAATTATAATTTATATTGTTGCTATATTAGGATTTATTTTACAGGTAAGTATTTAGCTTTAAATAGGAATAATTTATTTAATAAGAGATAATTAATTTCGTTAGATGTAAATTATATTTAATTTAGGGGGGGTGTTAGTGTTAGGGTTAGACTTAGCTTTAGGGGTTAATACATTTATTAGAATAGCGGCGAGATTGGGTCGGCAGATTAGGGGTTAATAATTGAAGTTAGGTGTCGGCGATGTTAGGGAGGGCAGATTAGGGGTTAATACTATTTATTATAGGGTTAGTGAGGCGGATTAGGGGTTAATAACTTTATTATAGTAGCGCTCAGGTCCGGTCGGCAGATTAGGGGTTAATAAGTGTAGGCAGGTGGAGGCGACGTTGTGGGGGGCAGATTAGGGGTTAATAAATATAATATAGGGGTCGGCGATGTTAGGGCAGCAGATTAGGGGTACATAAGGATAATGTAAGTAGCGGCGGTTTACGGAGCGGCAGATTAGGGGTTAATAATAATATGCAGGGGTCAGCGATAGCGGGGGCGGCAGATTAGGGGTTAATAAGTGTAAGGTTAGGGGTGTTTAGACTCGGGGTACATGTTAAAGTGTTAGGTGCAGACGTAGGTAGTGTTTCCCCATAGCAAACAATGGGGCTGCGTTAGGAGCTTAACGCGGCTTTTTTGCAGGTGTTAGGTTTTTTTTCAGCTCAAACAGCCCCATTGTTTCCTATGGGAGAATCGTGCACGAGCACGTTTTTGAGGCTGGCCGCTTGCGTAAGCAACTCTGGTATCGAGAGTTGAAGCTGCGTTAAAAATGCTCTACGCTCCTTTTTTGGAGCCTAACGCAGCCTTTATGTGGACTCTCAATACCAGAGTTATTTTTATGGTGCGGCCAGAAAAAAGCCGGCGTTAGTTTTTCGGGTAGTTACCGACAAAACTCCAAATCTAGCCGTTACATTTCACTTCTATTTTCAAATGTGCTTTGTACTCTTTTTATCCTTTGTTGAAAAAGAATACGCACATATCCTACACTAGTAGAAGCTAGCTGATGATTGGTGCCTGTACACATTTGTCCCTTGTAAATTGGCTAACTAGATGTGTTTAGCTAGATGCCAATGTTCCTTCAGCAAAGGACAATAAGAGAATGAAGCAAATTTGATGATAGAAGTAAATTGGAAAGTTGATTAAAACTGTATATTCTATCCTAATAATGAAAGAAAATCTTGGGGTTTCCTGTCTCTTTAACGAGAACCAAAATGGTAATTTCAAGGGGTTATTATCAATTAGATCACAGGTTGAAGGGCCTGTATGTGGACTGATCCCTTTTATTAGAGTTTAGTGATGCTAATAGGTAACACATTTGCAATTTAGCTGTTTTCTCTACCTGTTGTGTGAATTATTTTTTTAAGGGATTTGAAAAAGGGCATAATAGGTATAGTGGGCATTTGTGTTTGTTGGGTTATCTATTTTGCTAATTTGTATTAGTAGTGGTAATAATAATAATAATAATAATAATAATAATTAAAAAAAAAAATTGAGCAGGGAGCATTTGTATCTGCTTTCTAGTGACATCCAATATGGAGGGATATATATCAGTGTATTATGGACTTGGTAAAACCAATGTTACATTATGCAAACATTTTGGGGTACTTATTAATAAGTGTTGTCTGGTATTGTATCAAGTTTTGTTTGCAGTGGAATTCAATACGTTAAACATTGGTCTAGTAAATATGTTGTTAAAGGGATAGTTAACACCAGAAATGTTATTGTTTAAAAATATAGATAATCCCTTTATTTACCATTCCCCAGTTTACCATAACCAACACTGTTATAGAAATATACTTTTTACCTCTGTAATTACAATGTATGTAAGCTTCTGCAGACTGTCACCTTATCTTAGATTTTTTAGCAGACTTGCATTTAAGGCAATTAGTGCTGAATCTTAAATTACTCCAGGTGCGTGAATACAATGTAATTTATATGAAACACACAAACTAACGCCCTCTAACTGTGAAAAACTGTCAAATGCATTCAGATAAGAGGCAGCCTTCAAGGGCCTCGGTGACCGGGCTGGATTGGGGGCTTTTACAGATTTATCACAGACAAGAACGACTTCCGTAGAAACCCGATTGTGAACCTGGGGCTCTTTGCTGCTGGTGTTTGGGTTGCCAGAAATCTAACGGATATTGACTTAATGGCGCCACAGCCAGGACTTTAAAGACATTAAGACACTTGCAGAGACTGCACCTTCCTGTGTAAAACTGTTGTCAAACAGTAAAGAAGCCTCTGGGAACCCCCTGTTCTTTGGTACCCCTGTTGTCGGGACTGCAAAGACTACCTGATCCACGTGCCTGGGGAGTCTGCCGAGCGACTCTTTGGACTCGGCCTGCTCGTATTGCACATCAGTGCCTACAATCACGTGAGTTGGATACTTGTATACGTGTATATCCTATCATCTTTACCCTCACTTATCTGCACTATGTGGCGCCCTCTGTCTCTCCTGTTTTAGAACCATCATCTGTGTCAGGGCACGACACACCAGAGGAGCTGCCTGGAAAATTATTGTGTGGACACTGCTACATAACTGTAACCTATACCTTGATCAATTTTGGTTGCCTTTTTTGGATGAATAAGACTTTTCATATTTTATTTTTTATTTTTATTGTTGGACTTATAATTACTGATATCAATTGGCAAATATTAATTTTATATCGGTATATTAAGTATATCAATTATTTCTTCCATTTAATAATTCTATCTATGTTTACATTATCACCATCTCTTGATATATGTATATATATATTGTTTTATTAGATATCTCTAGTTATATTAGGATATTCCTTCTGATATCTGATCACATTAATTATTTGCACTTTATTTGAATATTCCATTTGTTTTTATATAGATATTCTATTAAAGGGATACTGAACCCAAATTTTGTTTTTCTTTCATGATTCGGATAGAGCGTGCAATTTTAAGCAACTTTCTAATTTACTTCTGTTATCAATTTTTCTTCGTTCTCTTGATATCCTTATTTGAAAAAGAAGGCATCTAAGCTAAGGAGCCAGCAAATTTGTGGTTCAGAACCATGGACAGCATTTGTTTATTGGTGCTGTCCAATCAGCAAGGACAACCCAGGTTGTTCACCAAAAATGGGCCGGCATCTAAACTTAAATTCTTGCTTTTCAAATAAACATACCAAGAGAATGAAGAAAATTTGATAATAGGAGTACATTAGAAAGTTGCTTAAAATTGCATGCTCTATCTGAATCACAAAAGAAAAAAATTTAGGTACAGTGTCCCTTTAACTATTCATTATTTTCACCATTTATTTTATTTTATTTATAATTTATTTCCTGGCGCCTTTTATTGGATAGCTGTCAGCATATTTGTTGCTGGCAATACATCTGTTTGATGTTTATTTTTGTATTTTAAATAATTAGTTTTGCTGATTAAAACCACCACCTGATGTTTTTATCGACACACCTATTTAAAATTGTTTAAACGTGTAAAATAGCAGACCTGCCCATGTTATCTCTCTTTGTACACAAATGCCAATAGTTAATTATGGCTGAAGGGTTAAATGAGTAAAAAAAAACAGATATTTAATATAAGAAAATCTTTCTCCCACCACCCACTAGGAAGTTGGCAAGTTCTGTTTACAAAGATTTTCTAAAGAGAGTACATCTGTATTCTTATTTTCAATAAAGGCAGTGTCTTCAACAGAAAAAAATCAACTATTTAAATTGACACATAAAGGTAAATTAACCATTTGTAAATAATTGAATCCAGTCCAGGTGAAATGGAAAATTAGGAACACATTACAGGAACATGATACTTAAATGGACACTAAACACATTTTTTTTCATGATTCAGTGCAATTTTAAGCAACTTTCTAATTTACTTCTATTATCAATTTTTCTTCGTTCTCTTGCTATCTTTATTTAAAAAGCAGGAATGTGATGCATAGGAGCCGGCCCATTTTTGGTTGAGAACCTGGGTTATGCTTGCTTATTGGTGGGTAAATGTAAGCCTCCAATAAGCAAGTGCTATCCATGGTGCTGAACCATGCTAAGATTTACATGCCTGCTTTTAAAATAAAGATAGCAAGAGAACGAAGAAAAATTGATAAGAGTAAATTAGAAAATTGCTTAAAATGTAAGGCTCTATCTAAATCATGAAAGAAAAAATTTGGGTTCATTGTCCCTTTAAAGGGACACAATCAGAGGGGCGGAGCCAAGCAGCGCACAGCAATGGTTGTGTGAGATCGGAGCTCCGGAGTATGATACACTAAAAAGGTGGTTAATGCCCTGAGGTGGAACGACAAAAGGCAAGCACATTCCAGACTAAGCGACAGGGAAATGTCCTGGCTGTTTTTCTGAAAGCTCCGGTCACCGCAACTACATGCAGCAACTTTTGAGCCTAAAAGGAGTTGGGAGCAAATGCAGCGGGCGCCATTTTGGTTGCGCCACGCAGCAACTGAGAGGAGTACAGATGGACTTGTATCTGATGTATGCTGAAGGGTGAGCATTATTGAAGCAAAGGTGGCAGTAGAATTGACACTGTTTGGCACTGGTGATAGTAACTCAGTTGTGGGGAAATGAAGGAATAACAGATAGAGAGCTATAAAGGCAGCGGCGCAATACAAGCAAGACGAACTACATTTAAAAACGCACATGGCTGCTACGGATGTGACTATGCAATACAGGTCTTACCCTAATATGTTAAATACATGAACGCCTGATACCCCAAGCGGTATTTATATTGAATGTGGTCAATTTAAGCAAGTCTCTGGAGAATTGTATACTTAGAATAGCAGATCCCTCTTGCAAAGCTGGTAATATTATAAATCCACAGGACTCTAGAGACACACATCAAGCCTTAATTTCACATACTCTCAGAGTATTTGTCCCATCTTACACCCGGTAAAGGTAACACTTATACTGAAGACTGCTGAGATAAAAAACAAAGCACTTTATACATATTATCGCTAACCACAGGACTGTGCAGAGATCTGGGTAGACAGCAGCTACTTTTAAACTTAAGATGTCTTCCAGAAGAGTTCAGAAACCTGAGAAAAGTAGTAAAATAACTTCCATGGACACATTCCTGAGATCCAATATACCTAGCAAACAAATATAAACTACAACTATGGAGACAGAGGGTGACTCTGATATGGACTCTGAGCATTGTAAATCCCTAGATGCCCAGACACCTGCAACTAAGGCTAATTTAACCCTGTTAGTTTCGAAGCAAGACATTGCAACGAACTTTGAGAAACTGTGGGACAAAATTGATGGTCTCCACGCCACAGTAACCAGCAGTTTATCAGACATTAAAAATGATATACTAGAAATTGGAAACAGGGTAGACGCTTTGGAGAATGATAGAGGAGATTTAGAAGAGAATGTCTGTGTTATGTCGCAAACGGTTGCCTTCCAGCAACAACAAATAGCTGATCTTCAGGATAAGATGGAAGATGTTGAAAATCGCAACAGAAGATCGAATTTACGAATAAGGGGCATACCAGAATCCATCAATGCACCAGACCTTCTTCCTTATCTACAGGGTCTCTTTAAAGCTATTACAATGGCTACAGACGACACAGACTATCAAATTGAGAGAGCCCACAGAGCACTTCGGGCTAGGCCACAAAGAGATATGCCACCAAGAGATGTGATCATCAAATTCCTCAAATTTATTGATAAGGAAAAAATCTTAAACGCATCTCGCAAGAATCCCACGTTCAAATACCAAGGGAATGTAGTACAGTATTTCCAAGACCTGTGCGTGAGAACACTACAGCGACGGGGGAGATTAAGGCCATTAACATCACTGCTCAGAAAACATCAAATTCCCTACCGCTGGGGCTTTCCTTTTGCCCTTAACATACTCAAGGATGGCAAGGTGACCACGATTAGGACAACCCATGAGATACCTGAGGTTTGCAGAAGCTTTGGTATAGAAACACCGGACATCCCACCTGATCCTGACCCCGGGGAGAAAACGGGGACACAAGCACCAATGCAAACAAACAAGAAATCCACTTGGACAAAAGTTAATAACAAGAGATTTAGACCCTGATCTCACCTTTGGACTATAACTGCCTAAAGATATATCGAATACGAGAGACTGGTAAGACTTCCTTCTAGACATTGCCTCGGTAGTGTCGTGGAGGCTACATGTTACATAGATAAATTATGATAGCCAAGGGTATGAGACTGTTAACATAAAGGTCACAAGTATGGGCTAAATCTTATCTGGTATACCATACCACCTATAGAACACTGAGATAATGTTATGAGATACGTAGTATCATCTCCTACACGTTATGTTAATGCTTAATATACACTTTATGTTATGTATTTTTTGTTGTTTTTTCTGTTCCGTTCTACAGGGAAAATCAGAGTTATTTATGCTATTTAAATGTATTGAACTATGCCAGTCTCATTCACGCAAGGTAATAACCACACCCAGAGTTTCACTAGAGATGGAGATCAGGAGTTTGTTGTTTGGGTCTTACAGGATGGTAAGAATTGTGATATACTAAAGCAATCGGGTAGAGAGGAAGAGCTTATGATTCATGACTGGTTGTATGATGGTGATACATTATTATGACTACATCTCAAGACTTTCCTGGAGTTAGTTTGATATCTCACAATGTGAGAGGTCTCAACTCAGATATAAAGAGGAAGACTGCACTGACACAATACAAGAGGCTTAAAGTCAATATTTTGTTTTTACAGGAGACCCACTTTTTGAATACACAGATACCTAAGTACTGGTCCAGAGAATATACACAACACTTCCATGCTACTTCTGACACTAAGACTAAGGGAGTATCTATTTTGATTCACTCATCTTTAAATTTTGAGCATAGGGACACAGTAAAAGACAAAGAAGGTCGATATATCTTGGTAAGGGGCAACATACAGGGTACAGAAATAGTACTTTGCAATATCTATGCGCCAAATGAGTAGCAGGAACCATTTTTTAGACATATATCTAACTTACTAACTAACTGGTCTAGATCGAGAATAATATTAGCAGGAGATTTCAATATAGATCTGGCAGCGTTGAGGAAGATTACGACAGGAAATATATCAAAGAAAAAATCAAGACAAAAAACGATAGCTACAAAAATTGACGACTTACTTTCACCGCATGGGCTACAAGATAGCTGGGTTACACTATACGTGGACACAGTGGACACTACATACTATTCCTCAGCACACAAATGCTACACGAAAATTGATTATATCTTCACTAGCCAAATAATGCAGCCCACATTACGCAAGGCAAACATACATACATGTGTTTGGTCGGACCATTCCATTACACAACTATTTTTCGGTTCCATTGTGGACCCAGGTAGGACTAGAACATGGACGTTTGACCCGACCTGTCTAAAATACCCCAACACTAAAGACAAGCTTTTAAAAGCAATGAGTGACTACTGAAGAATCAATACTGATTCTACTGTGAACCCTATCTCGGTTTGGGCAGCGCACAAATCGGTGTTTCGAGGACTGTCAAAGAAAAAGCCATACACAAGAAAGAGACCGACAATAGATACTTGAGGTTACAGCGGGATATTGACTCTTTAGAAAAGGAGCACAAACGGACTAATTCACGACTCATTTTACAGACCCTGACACAGAAAAAAACAGATTTGCTTGCATTATTAAATAATAACTCTATTAGGGCAGCCCAAAGGCTTAAAGCCAACTACTTCATATATGCAAACAAGCCTGACAGGTATTTAGCCAAAAAAATTAGAGATGAATATCAGTCAGTATCTATTCCGAGTATACAGACAGGGACAGGGAGTATTACATCTCATTCACAAGAAATTGTGTGGACACGTTTGCAGAGTACTATAGAAACCTGTATGATGGGGAGAAGGTCCAACATAATACCCAAACACAAATTGTGCTTGAAAATTTCTTAGATTTAGCAAACCTTCCACACTTGACTACAGAAGACCAGGACAAATTAAATGCAGAAATCACACAAGCTGAAGTGGTGACAGCTATAAAAGAGCTCAAACCAGGCAAGGCCCCGGGTCCTGACGGATTCCTGGGGGAATATTATAGACTCTTCAGACAGATCCTGATCCCACATATAGTTAAATTTGCCAACCATATCCTAGAAGGCCAGCCCATATCTGCTGACCTTTTACAAGCCAAAATCATTGTAATACCAAAAAAGGGTAGAAACGCTACACTGTGTTCAAGTTACAGACCCATATCTCTAATAAACCAAGATATGAAAATTTTTACTAAAATCCTGGCTAACCGCTTGAAATATATTCTACCCTCTATTGTGCACCTGGACCAGGTAGGGTTCATAAAAAATAGAGAGGCTCCAGACAACATTAGACGTATGATTACGGTTATGGATTATTTGCACCATGAGCGAACGCCTTCTCTGGTCCTATCCTTGGATGCGGAGAAGGCGTTCGATAGGGTGGACTGCGTGTATATGGATACAGTTTTGACAAGGGTGGGGTTCACTGGGTCATTCATGACAGCACTGAGAGGTTTGTACTCAATACCCACAGCGTATATCAGAGCTATTGGACATCAGTCCAACACTTTTAATATTCTTAATGGCACCAGGCAAGGCTGCCCCTTGTCGCCCCTTCTTTTTGCGATATGTATCGAACCACTAGCTGCAAACATAAGAAACTCTCCAGACATCTCAGGCATGCAAATACAACATTTTCAGCATAAGATCACCTTGTTCGCAGATGGTGTATTGTTAACAGTCACTAGGCCACTTATTTCACTTCCCAACATATATAAAATTATACAACAGTTCTCCTCCGTTTCAGGATATAAAATAAACTTAGACAAATGTGAGGCGCTCTCAATAGGTCTACCAAAACAAACTATCAAACTGATAGAAACAAACTTCGACTTTAAATGGGTGAAAGATGACATAAAGTATTTGGGGATTAGACTAACGGCACAATCTACTCAATTATATAGAGCTAACTATATACCTATGTTTAAATCAATCAGATCTGATCTGCAGAAGTGGAAGAAGCATAACTTCTCTTGGTATGGAAGACTCTCGTTGATTAAGATGAACATTCTCCCAAGAATCCTGTACTTATTTCGCTCCTTACCTGTAAAGATAGATAAATTTGACTTGAAGGCCCTTCAGACAGACTTACATAGATTCCTCAGAGGATCTAGACATGCGAGGATATCTCAAGATACTCTCACCAGACATCGTCAGTTGGGAGGGGTGGGACTTCCTAATTTGATGGATTATTACTCAGCAGCTAGACTAGCTCAAAACTCTCTTTTAGGGAGGAAACAAGAGGACGTAGTATGGCCCCAGTTAGAAGCTATCATTGGGGGTTACGATGGCACGGACGATATATTATGGGGTAAAGAAACTAGAGGGAGACCCGGGGGCTACCAAAACATGATCACTAAAATAGCTATCAAGCAGCTAGCAATAACCAATAGAAATTGAACACTATTACCGACTAATTCTTTAATAAGACCATTAAAATATATAATTTCAGGAGAAGTACATAAACTGATAGACAAGTGGGCACATAAGGACTTATACCGGATAGCAGACTTTTTAATTAATAGGAAGATTTTGACTTACAATCAACTACAGGACAAACTTAGACCTATGCATCTGCAGTGGTTTGTATATCTACAGATAGCTTCAGCTCTCACGCTGTATAACAGGACTGGGAGGGAGGCCAGGACCAAAAACATTTTTGAGAGACTGTGCAGTGCAGAAAATAGACAGAAAAGTGCGGTGTCCCACTTATATTTATATATACAGGAAACACACACAATTTCAAAGCCACAAACTGTCCTCCACTGGGAAGCAGACTCATATGTGGTGGGAATGCCCGGAGGTACGAAATGTATGGCTCGACCTATCTAAGATGATAACCACTATATTAGAGGAACAGGTAACACTGACGCCCATGCAGGCCTTGCTGAATGGTGAGGATCCAAGATTCAATGCACCTATAAATAAATTCATTAGAATTGTATGTACGGTGACTCGTATATCTATAGCAAAATATTGGAAGGTGGGAATACCGGAGAGAATGGAAGTGCTTGGGAGGATTAGAAGTATGTTTGGTTTATGCGAGACTGCAGCATACATACAAGACGAGGTGGAGTCTGGTTTTACTGGATCCTTAATGAAAAACATGTATAGGATAAGCTACCATGTAAGGGAGAAAGAAACAGTAGTTTGAGAGCAGCGGTAGATACTGCAGATGAGAGTACTTGGTGGGCTCTGTGGATGTTTAAGACGTGGAGATTGCTTAAGAAATGTTTATTGATAATACAACAAATTAAATGGTGAGGCGAGCTGGCATAATGGTTATATAGGTTATTCATGTTAATTGTTAAACTTTGTTAGATCTTTAAAATTGTAACAATTGGACTCATGTTTTTACTGGAGCTTCAACCTGTAACACACAGTGAAGACTGGTTAAAGAAAATGTTGATATGAAAAATGCAGTACAATGATAAGAAATGTGAAATAGATGCTTTACAGTTGTGACTTATTTATTGTATCTGCTATTGATATAGACTGTGTATTATACCGATTGTTCAATAAAAAAAAATTTCAATCTAAAGGGACACAATCAAAATGAAACTTTCATTATTCAGATAGAGCATGCCATTTTAAACAACTTTCCAATTTACTTCCATTAACAAAATGTGCACAGTCTTTTTATATTTAAACTTTTTGAGTCACCAGCTCCTACTGAGCATGTGCAAGAATAAGTGTGTTTACATTTGTGAATGGCTGATGGCTGTCACATGGTATGTGTATGCATTTGTGATTGGCTGATGGCTGTCACATGGTACAGGGGGAGTGGAAAAAGACATAACTTTTAAAATTGTCAGAAAAAAAATCTACTACTCATTTGAAGTTCAGACTAAGTGCTATTGCATTGTCTTGCATTTGTTGATTATGCAAATCTACTGTGTTGACTGGTCCTTTAAGTGTTGAAAGCGATGCAGCATAGATGTAACAGCTGACTAGAAAATATCACCTGCTCACCTCTATGTAAAAAAAATATTTTCTTAGTAGCCACATCCAATTGTAATGGGACTTTAAGCAGCCAATCAGGATGCTAGTCCCAGGACTTGCAAGGTAGCATGTATTTGGCATGTGCAGATACAGTGTAGTCTTTTCCCTCCTCAATTTAAAGAAGTTTACTATTAAATCTCACAAGATTTCAGTGAAGTCCCATGAGATTTACAGTAAAGTGTGACATCAGTACTGATGAAGTGTTTTGGCTGTTTTTTATTTTTTCCAACATGCAGCTTACAGTAGCTGAAGCAGGTATAGGCAAGGTGTCTGTACACGGACATTGGTGTCCATGACTAGCCCTTGCAGTGTCCACCACAACCTTAGTATGTCTTTTCTTTCTGATTAAATAATAGGAATAAAAAAAAAATATGTAGTGTGAATAAAGTTAGTGGCTTGTAAAGAGACTGCTAGCGATATTTTGTGTTAAGTTATGGAATAAATAAAGCCTGAGTGAAATACGGGATGTGTATCTGCATCAATATAATAACATCCAGCTCTATACAAAGACACAGTAGTGACACTGGCACATGGGTAAAGCCAGACAAGGGCTGGTTATAGGATCAGTAGTATCTGCATCAGTATAATAACACCAAGCTCTATACAAAGACACAGTAGTGACACTGGCTCATGGGTATAGCCAGAGGAGGGATGGTTATAGGATCAGTGGTATCTGCATCAGTATAATAACACCCAGCACTATATAATGACACAGTAGTGACACTGGCACATGGGTATAGCCAGAGGAGGGCTGGTTATACGATCAGTGGTATCTGCATCAGTATAATAACACCCAGCTCTATACAAAGACACAGTAGTGACATTGGCACATGCGTATAGGCAGAGGAGGGCTGGTTATACGGTCAGTGGTATCTGCATCAGTATAATAACACCCAGCGCTATATAATGATACAGTAGTGACACTGGCACATGGGTATAGCCAGAGGAGGGATGGTTATAGGATCAGTGGTATCTACATCAGTATAATAACACCCAGCACTATACAAAGACACAGTAGTGACACTGGCACATGGGTATAGCCAGAGAGGAGGGCTGGTTATAGAATCAGTGGTATCTGCATCAGTATAATAACACCCAGCACTATATAATGACACAGTAGTGACACTGGCACATGGGTATAGCCAGAGAGGAGGTCTGGTTATAGGATCAGTGGTATCTGCATCAGTATAATAACACCCAGCACTATATAATGACACAGTAGTGACACAGGCACATGGGTATAGCCAGAGGAGGGCTGGTTATAGAATCAGTGGTATCTGCATCAGTATAATAACACCCAGCACTATATTCTGACACAGTAGTGACACTGGCTCATGGGTATAGCCAGAGGAGGGATGGTTATAGGATCAGTGGTATCTGCATCAGTATAATAACACCCAGCACTATATAATGACACAGTAGTGACACTGGCACATGGGTATAGCCAGAGGAGGGCTGGTTATACGATCAGTGGTATCTGCATCAGTATAATAACACCCAGCTCTATACAAAGACACAGTAGTGACATTGGCACATGCGTATAGGCAGACAAGGGCTGGTTATACGATCAGTAGTATCTGCATCAGTATAATAACACCCAGCTCTATACAAAGACACAGTAGTGACATTGGCACATGCGTATAGGCAGAGGAGGGCTGGTTATAGGATCAGTGGTATCTGCATCAGTATAATAACACCCAGCACTATATAATGACACAGTAGTGACACTGGCACATGGGTATAGCCAGAGGAGGGCTGGTTATACGATCAGTGGTATCTGCATCAGTATAATAACACCCAGCTCTATACAAAGACACAGTAGTGACATTGGCACATGCGTATAGGCAGACAAGGGCTGGTTTTACGATCAGTGGTATCTGCATCAGTATAATAACACCCAGCTCTATACAAAGACACAGTAGTGACATTGGCACATGCGTATAGGCAGAGGAGGGCTGGTTATACGGTCAGTGGTATCTGCATCAGTATAATAACACCCAGCGCTATATAATGATACAGTAGTGACATTGGCACATGCGTATAGGCAGACAAGGGCTGGTTATACGATCAGTGGTATCTGCATCAGTATAATAACACCCAGCTCTATACAAAGACACAGTAGTGACATTGGCACATGCGTATAGGCAGAGGAGGGCTGGTTATACGGTCAGTGGTATCTGCATCAGTATAATAACACCCAGCGCTATATAATGATACAGTAGTGACACTGGCACATGGGTATAGCCAGAGGAGGGCTGGTTATAGGATCAGTGGTATCTACATCAGTATAATAGCACCCAGCACTATACAAAGACACAGTAGTGACACTGGCACATGGGTATAGCCAGAGAGGAGGGCTGGTTATAGAATCAGTGGTATCTGCATCAGTATAATAACATCCAGCTCTATACAAAGACACAGTAGTGACACTGGCACATGGGTATAGCCAGACAAGGGCTGGTTATAGGATCAGTAGTATCTGCATCAGTATAATAACACCAAGCTCTATACAAAGACACAGTAGTGACACTGGCTCATGGGTATAGCCAGAGGAGGGATGGTTATAGGATCAGTGGTATCTGCATCAGTATAATAACACCCAGCACTATATAATGACACAGTAGTGACACTGGCACATGGGTATAGCCAGAGGAGGGCTGGTTATACGATCAGTGGTATCTGCATCAGTATAATAACACCCAGCTCTATACAAAGACACAGTAGTGACATTGGCACATGCGTATAGGCAGACAAGGGCTGGTTATACGATCAGTGGTATCTGCATCAGTATAATAACACCCAGCTCTATACAAAGACACAGTAGTGACATTGGCACATGCGTATAGGCAGAGGAGGGCTGGTTATAGGATCAGTGGTATCTGCATCAGTATAATAACACCCAGCACTATATAATGACACAGTAGTGACACTGGCACATGGGTATAGCCAGAGGAGGGCTGGTTATATGATCAGTGGTATCTGCATCAGTATAATAACACCCAGCTCTATACAAAAACACAGTAGTGACATTGGCACATGCGTATAGGCAGACAAGGGCTGGTTTTACGATCAGTGGTATCTGCATCAGTATAATAACACCCAGCTCTATACAAAGACACAGTAGTGACATTGGCACATGCGTATAGGCAGAGGAGGGCTGGTTATACGGTCAGTGGTATCTGCATCAGTATAATAACACCCAGCGCTATATAATGATACAGTAGTGACATTGGCACATGCGTATAGGCAGACAAGGGCTGGTTATACGATCAGTGGTATCTGCATCAGTATAATAACACCCAGCTCTATACAAAGACACAGTAGTGACATTGGCACATGCGTATAGGCAGAGGAGGGCTGGTTATACGGTCAGTGGTATCTGCATCAGTATAATAACACCCAGCGCTATATAATGATACAGTAGTGACACTGGCACATGGGTATAGCCAGAGGAGGGATGGTTATAGGATCAGTGGTATCTACATCAGTATAATAACACCCAGCACTATACAAAGACACAGTAGTGACACTGGCACATGGGTATAGCCAGAGAGGAGGGCTGGTTATAGAATCAGTGGTATCTGCATCAGTATAATAACACCCAGCACTATATAATGACACAGTAGTGACACTGGCACATGGGTATAGCCAGAGAGGAGGTCTGGTTATAGGATCAGTGGTATCTGCATCAGTATAATAACACCCAGCACTATATAATGACACAGTAGTGACACAGGCACATGGGTATAGCCAGAGGAGGGCTGGTTATAGAATCAGTGGTATCTGCATCAGTATAATAACACCCAGCACTATATTCTGACACAGTAGTGACACTGGCTCATGGGTATAGCCAGAGGAGGACTGGTTATAGGATCGGTGGTATCTGCATCAGTATAATAACACCAAGCACTATAAAATTAATGTTTTTCATTTCAAATGTATCTTGGTGTCCTTCACTAAGGTCTGTACTTTGGAAAATGTCCGCCACAGCCTTTGTCTGTGCCTATCCATGAGCTGAAGTATTACTGTTTACAGGTCACTTACTATTGTGAGCCGAAGAACTTTTGATGTTAAATATCTTCTTTTTTTACATAGAGATGTTCAGGTGATATTTTCTTGTCAGCTTTTTACAGTAATGTTGCATCACATTTAAGGAATTTAGCATATGGTTATTATGTCCCTTTAAAGGGTATAACATTTCACAGGATGGTGTCCCTTTAAATCAGATATCATTAAAATTATAGTATTACACCTTTTGTTGAATAGGGGGTGGCACCAATACAACAGTCAGTAAAATCAAGATGTCATAGGGATCTGAACAACTGAAAAATATTTTGAAAAATATTTGCCTAGTTGCAAGAAGAAACTATAGATCGATTAAAAAAGACACAAATTTTATTCCCAGAAAATAAATTGAATACAAATGTTGGTAAATGTATTGATTCTAAGTAAAAAATAGCTTCACCAATAAATAATACATTAAACTGAAAATGAATATTATTAATGACTATAACTAAAGTATAAATTCTTTCCGTAGCACTGATTTATTTGAATCATAAAGGTCTATAGATCTTTATTTAAAGTTGTATTTATTCTGTAAAGACATATATTATTAGCAATAAATTTAAAGGAACATGAAACCAAACACGTTGCTGTCATGATTCAGATAGAGCATGCAATTTTAAACAACTCTATAATTTACTTCTACTGTTAAATTTTCTTCGTTCAATTAGAATCTTTTGTTGAAAAGCAGGGATGTAAGCTGGAGCACTATACGGCAGCTCTTGCAAGCACGTTATCCTTTTGCAAGAGCACTAGATAGCATCACTATTTCCTGCCATTTAGTGTTCCAGACACTTACCTAGGTATCTCTTCAACAAAGAATATCATGAAAATGAAACAAATTTGATAACAGAAGTAAACTGGAAATTATTTGAAGATTTTCTGTATGCTCTGTCTGAATCACAAAAGAAAATGTTTGGGTTTTATATCCCTTTAAATATGAAAGCTGTATACAGAAACCAATGCTATATATGGTAGGATAAGTCATTTGACTCTTGCTCTTTACTTGAGGATACAGAAGGAGGAAATTGGACATTTAATTAGAGATTACACAGACAAGGGTGCTGAAACGGCCAAGGTCAATGTTCAAAGCCATCAGACAAGCATACTGTGATGATGTGAGGTCAAGATCTGTTTTCTAAATGGTTTAATTACAGGAGAGGCCATTTAATAGTTCCCTCTATATAGGAAGCAAAGTGGCTGATCGATTATTATTATTATTATTTTATTCAAGGACTTTATGTATGGTCTAATTAAAATATTTGTACTCCTGCACAAAAATTAGCTGGAAAAAATATGTATAGAGGTTTATTTCAAGGCAAATTTAAAAGCTTAAAAAAAAAATGTAGTTATAATATGAAGTCCTTTTTAAAAGCTTCCACGGGAGACTAGCTAATCTATAGTTAGAGAGAGTTTATTTGTTTATCTACTAAGTTCAGTGCTACAACCATATTTTCTTTGTTTATTTTATCATTTTTATTTGGAACTGAGAATATTTAAAGACACAATGCTGATTTTTATGGGCATATATATGTAACTATGTGACTACCAGAGAGTTTTTCAGGGAACCAGATACTATACAGACCAGCACAAAAAGTAAACTTTCTAACTATGTGTATATATATATATATATATATATATATATATATATATATATATATATATATATATATATATATAAAAGTAAAAATAAAATAGCAACATGAGTAACAACTGCTTCAATACATTTCAATACCCATTGATTCATTTAAAAAAATATATGCACAATATGTCCATGTTAGCAACAATATATTTGCTTGGTGTATTAAGGGTGATTTAGACTGACCGATATAACATTTTTTTCAGTATAAGAAAAGGAGCTACAGAGAGTATGCAATACATGGAGGATGGGAGCTAAGGGAGTGAGATTTGAGGGCAGAGATAAGGTAACGCAGGGGAGTGGTCATATTGGGTTAGGGGAGGAGTCAGAGTGGCAGGAAGGATGGGAACTTGGCTGTTACTTGTTGTGGCTAGGTAGTCCTTGGCAAACCAGAACATTAATAAAGTGTGGGAGAGCTGTGGGGAAACAGTGGGGTAAAGCTCCCCGAACTGAAGGTTTGGATTTCTGAAGTTATAATCAACAATGGCAAATCACTGATACATAACAGAATTTGTAAGCTTATGTTAATTGTATGAATTTTAATTTCATAGTTACATATTCTGAGAGAAAGAGAACAGGCAAGCTAGAGTTTAATTTTTTGAGTGTGAGTATGAGTGTGTGTATGTTTTTGTGTACATGAGTGTGTGAGTAGGGTGTATGTGCGTACATAAGTGTGTGTGAATGTGTATTAAAGGGACATTCCAGTCAAAAATTAAATGCACATAGATTTATTACATCTTTGAATAGAAACATATTTGCAATATACATGTATTGGCAAACATGCTTCTAGTAAAACTTTTCACTGTTTTAGTGTTAACATTTTTCTCTGCACGTGCACGTGAAGCATAGCTAGATATTGTCACTGAACCCACATTTTAAATAATGCAGCTGCTCAGATCATCAGTAGGGCTTGTATCATGTCAGCAATTAACACATTGGCCTTTATTTATCAAGCTGTCAACCGCAAATACGCTGGAATTCTGCAGCGTATTTGTGGCGAGCCTGATTCGCCGTAGTTATCAAACCCTACAGACTGGCAAAAGTAGAATATAGTGACGTAACATACAATCTGTTGGACTCAGATGTTCCGAACGCAAGTGCAGCACAATCTGACTACTTTTGGAAGTTATCAAAAAACTAGCAGGTACGCTCGCCACTATTCCGGTCCAGCATACCTGGTTTTCAAGTCTGACAGGAGCGAAAGCTTATGTTCGCTGCTGCCCAATATTCCATTGATTCCTATGGGAACTTCTACACCTAACACCCTAACATGTACCCCGAGTCTAAACACCCCTAATTTGCCGCCCTACACCACCGTCACCTACATTATACTTATTAACCCCTAAACTGCTGCTCCCGGAGCCCGCGGCAACTAAATAAAGTGTTTAACCCCTAAACCGCCGCTCTCGGAGGCTGCCGCCACCTACATTAAATTTATTAACCCCTAATCTGACCCCCCCACACCGCCGACACCTACATTAAATTTATTAACCCCTAAACCTAAGTCTAACCCTAACCCCCCCCCTAACTTAAATATAATTTAAATAAATCTAAATACAATTCCTAGCATTAACTAAATTATTCCTATTTAAAACTAAATACTTACCTATAAAATAAACCCTAAGCTAGCTACAATATAACTAATAGTTACATTGTAGCTAGCTTAGGGTTTATATTTAGGCAAGTTTGTATTTATTTTAACTAGGTAGAATAGTTACTAAATAGTTATTAACTGTTTAATAACTTCCTAGTTAAAATAAATACAAAAGTACCTGTAAAATAAAACCTAACCTAAGTTACAATTACACCTAACACTACACTATAATTAAATTAATTCCCTAAATTAAAATAAACTAATTACAATTAAATAAAATTAACTAAAGTACAAAAAAAAAAACACTAAATTACAGAAAATAATAAAATAATTTTAAGAATTTTAAACTAATTACACCTAATCTAATCCTCCTAATAAAATAAAAAAGCCCCCCCAAAATAATAAAAATCCCTACCCTATACTAAATTACAAATAGCCCTTAAAAGGGCCTTTTGCAGGGCATTGCCCCAAAGTAATCAACTCTATTACTTGTAAAAAAAAAGACAATACCCCCCAACATTACAACCCACCATCCACACACCCAACCCTACTCTAAAACCCACCCAATACCCCCTTAATAAAGCCTAACACTACCCCCCTGAAGATCACCCTACCTTGAGACGTCTTCACCCAGCCGGTCAGAAGTGGTCCTCCATAGGGTCCGAAGTCTTCATCCTATCCGGGCAGAAGAGGTCCTCCAGACGGGCAGAAGTCTTCATCCAGGCGGCATCTTCTATCTTCATTCATCCAGAGCGGAGCAGGTCCATCTTCAAGACATCCGACGCGGAGCATCCTTCCAGGCCGACAACTATCCGACGAATGAATATTCCTTTAAATGACGTCATCCAAGATGGCGTCCCTTGAATTCCGATTGGCTGATAGAATTCTATCAGCCAATCGGAATTAAGGTAGGGAAAATCCTATTGGCTGATGCAATCAGCCAATAGGATTGAGCTTGCATTCTATTGGCTGTTCCAATCAGCCAATAGAATGTGAGCTCAATCCTATTGGCTGATTGGATCAGCCAATAGGATTGAACTTCAATCCTATTGGCTGATTGCATCAGCCAATAGGATTTTTCCTACCTTAATTCCGATTGGCTGATAGAATTCTATCAACCAATCGGAATTCAAGGGACGCCATCTTGGATGACGTCATTTAAAGGAATATTCATTTGTCGGATAGTCGTCGGCCTGGAAGGATGCTCCGCATCAGATGTCTTGAAGATGGACCCGCTCCGGATGAATGAAGATAGAAGATGCCGCCTGGATGAAGACTTCTGCCCGTCTGGAAGACCTCTTCTGCCCGGATAGGATGAAGACTTTGGACCCTCTGGAGGACCACTTCTGCCCGGCTGGGTAAAGACATCTCAAGGTAGGGTGATCTTCAGGGGGGTAGTGTTGGGTGGGTTTTAGAGTAAGGTTGGGTGTGTGGGTGGTGGGTTGTAATGTTGAGGGGGTATTGTTGTTTTTTTTTTACAGGTAATAGAGCTGATTACTTTGGGGCAATGCCCCGCAAAAGGCCCTATTGAGGGCTATTTGTAATTTAGTATAGGGTAGGGCTTTTTATTATTTTGGGGGGCTTTTTTATTTTATTAGGGGGATTAGATTAGGTTTAATTAGTTTAAAATTCTTGTAATTATTTTATTATTTTCTGTAATTTAGTGGGGGAGTTTTTAGTAGTTTAGTTAATTTTATTCAATTGTAATTTATTTATTTTAATTTAGGGAATTAATTTAATGATAGTGTAGTGTTAGGTGTAATTGTAACTTAGGTTAGGTTTTATTTTACAGGTACTTTTGTATTTATTTTAACTAGATAGCTTTTAAATAGTTAATAACTATTTAATAACTATTGTACGTAGTTAAAATAAATACAAACTTGTCTGTAAAATAAAAATAAATCCTAAAATAGCTACAATGTAACTATTAGTTATATTGTAGCTAGATTAGGGTTTATTTTACAGGTGAGTATTTAGTTTTAAATAGGAATAATTTATTTCATGATAGGAATATTTATTTAGATTAATTTAAATTATATTTAAGTTAGGGGGTGTTAGGGTTAGGGTTAGACTTAGGTTAGACTTAGGGTTAGACTTTATTTAGGTGCGGTGGGCTCCGGGAGCGGTGGTTTAGGGGTTAATAACTTTATTTAGGTGCGGTGGGCTCCGGGAGCGGCGGTATAGGGGTTAAACAGTATAGTATAGTGTGGGTGCTTAGTGACAGGGTAGCAAGAAAGCTGCAAATAAGCCGTAGAGCAGCAAGATCGATGACTGTTAGTTAACAACAGTCCGCTGCTCATCGCTCCGTACTTTGTGCGTGGCTTTTTGACAGCTTTCTTGATAATTTTGGCGAATGTATTCAGGTCCGCGGCAGCGATGTTAGGCGATCTTAGGCGAGCGTATTGGTGCCGTCGAATGCAAGAAAGTCGACGGCTTGATAACTAGAGGCCATTGAGTAATTACCAGATGGTACAAACACCTTAGGCTCTCTGAGCAAGTGCTGTATTTAAAATGCTGGTGCACGGTGCATACTTAAATACACTTTTGAAACAGCTATAGCTTTTATTAGAAGTATTTTTGCCATTACATGTATATTATAAAAATGCTTCTGTTCGATACCGAAATACATCCACGTGGTTTCCAATTTTAGCTGGAATATCCCTTTAAGGTTCACTAAGGTTCAATAACACTACATAAAATGTATCACGGTCAGGTATTTACTTAGCGCACTCCAGTAACTGGCTCCTGCTGCGGCATTTCTCCCTGTGGAACGGCAAAGCCTGCTTTTTGTAGGCGCTGATTTACAGGGGACATACCTCATTTCAGGAACTCCAATCTAAATGGCCACACATGTAGGAGTTCCTATATAAATCCACTCATCCTATCACTCAGGGCTGAGTTATTGAGTAGTTCACCTTGTACTTACCTGCTCTCAACTCTCCTTGTATCCTGTGTAACAACAAGCATATACTTACCTTGTTTCTGATACCACTTACCTGTATCCGACTGCACTTACCTGGTATCCCATGACAACCTCAGCAACTGTACCTGCTGAGTTTCCTGTGTCTACTGAGCCTCCTGTACTTGCTGTATCAGTGGCAGCTTACCTGAATCCTGCTGTACTAGCTGCACTTTCCTTGTATCCTGTACCAGCCTCACTACATGTACCTGCGGGACATATTGCTCTTGCTTCACCCCTTGGTACCTAGTTGCTGGACGGATCTCAAGATACCCGAATTTTGGCCTGTTCTTGGAATCTGCTCTTGTTTATCCCTTGGTACCTTGTTGCTGGATGGATATCCTGGTAACAGGGCTGGATTGGGAATAAAAAGCAGCCCTGGAAAAATCTGAAGACCATCCCTAATTTCGGTTGGGTCTGTAGAATGCACACACCACATTTTCTTAAGGGAATTACTTATGAAAAGACAACTTTTCAATATACTTTCATTATTAATTTTATCCCCGTTTTAAAGTAATTTCCCTCTGAAAATGGTGAATTTTCTAGTTTTCAGAACTGGAAATACTGCAGACATCTCAAGGCTAAACCTTCTACATATTTTGGCTATCCAGACCCTTACTTATAACTTAACCATCCCTATTAGAGCCATATCCTTCATCTACCTACATCATCATCTACCTACAACATACTATGCTCATCAGCCAACAAATAAAATACTATATGTACCAGTTTTCCCTTGCATAATAAGTTTACTTTAGAGGAGTCCTCCATGTACCCGTCTGTAATTTATATCTGTATAAATCTGTATAATGTAACGTACTGTCAACTACATTATCCATGGTGTAAATTTATATGTATATACTCACTCACATCTTTTCTACCCTATGGAAGTCTTATCACCTCTTACATAAGAATACAGTTTCTGCCCAAAACAGGTCTTTTTAAAAAAAAAAAAAAAAAAATTGGTGTGAGACAATTACTTTTATTTAAAAATCAAACACATTGCACTTAGCCCCACCCCACCACCATCTCAACAGAGGGAAGCAAGCGTGGTTAAAATCTTGAGCAGTAGTAACTTTTTAATGGAATATTTTGGAAGGCATTATGTCATTTCAACATACATTTTAGCAAAATTCTATATGCACTCAAGTGCTCACCTTTGCTCCCATCAAGCATGTACCTTTTTGTAACCTGCCATGCTCGCTTCTCTTTAGTGCTTGTGGCTGTGTGGTGTGGCCAGCTGCTCCCTATGTACTAGCCCACGTGGCCTCCAGCTCGGCTCCCTCCTTGTAGCGTGTAACTGTGTGTGCTCACGTGATGTCCCCGCCCATATTCCCTCCCCACAGTGCTATTGGCTAATGCCTATTGGAGCGGAGTGGCTGCATCCTGTGTCAGCTGAGCTGCTTGAGTCTATGTCTGTCTTTGTGCTCAAAAAGCAACCGGCGGCTCCGCTCCCTCACCTGCTCACACTAACTGAAACTGTGCAGTTGCTAGCGGCGGCCCACCAGGATTTTTCCCGGTATTCCGGCAGCCCAATCCGGCCCTGCCTGGTACCTGACCTTTGGTCAATTCTCAGTTTTAGTTTCTCTTGTCTTATTAAAGCCATTTAATTGGCTGTTTGTTTCCTGTGTATCTATTCCTGCATTTGAGTTCCACTTACCTAAACCCTCACAATTACATAGATATTTTAATTGCACAAATGTTTTTTTTTCTGTGAGTGGGATGTGAAGAATGAGGAATAAGGTGGGAGGGAGAGGGAGAGGGAGTGAAACGATTAGACAGAAAAGTCAATCTGAGAATAGAGTAATGAGAGACAGAAGTGTGAGTAAATGAGGGAGGGAGGTCAATTGTGAAGGAAATAAAAAAGGATACGGTAATAAAGGGAAAATACAAGACGTCTCTTTTATTTATTAAAAAAAAACACAAGAAAGACTCAAGGACAAGTGAGGAGCCAGAAATAATGCAATTTCAAATTCAGGATTCAGTACTTCCAACAAGATCTCCCATGGCTCCCAACAGAAAGGTTTCCATAGGGCAGAAAACATAATATATCTTTAACAACAAGATCAACAACTGAAGAAAAAGTGAAAAATTCCATTGGGGGGAGGAGCATTTACCCACTCTTAGCCGTCTTTGGATTCCCATGTCTTTGTCCTAGGGGACAATGCAGATTTACTCATGGTGAATTTATACCTAATTGAGTGTGAATATTCAAATGCTCTGAATGTCTATTAGCTGAACCCAAGATAAGAGTAAGTAGTTCTAAGTAAAATGCGTTGTAAGTTCAAATCAGAGACAGTTTGTGTTGTGTCAGTTTATTAAGTTTGTCTTTTTTGAGAACTGATGTCTTAGATGACAAATCAAGTCTATGGGATATATTTTTGAAGCAAGCGGATGCTGCTTATTCCACGCAAGCCTTCAGGCTCGCCAGAAATGTAAGTTAAGATGCAGGGGTCTTAAGACCACTGCTCCTTAACTCGTCTGCCACCTCTGAGGTGTTGGACAGCAATCATTTCGATCGGATACAATCGGGATGATTGACACCCCCTGCTAGCAGCCAGAAAAGCTTGTGCAGCAATGTCGGGCGGACATGATCCGCTACAGCGACATTTGTTAAATCTACCCCTACACCTAAATGAATGTAGCTTTTGATATCTCTATTCTTGATCTTCATTTTGTAGCCAGGCATAAGTTATGGCACTTCTTTCATACATCCTGGTATCCTTTGTTTTGTTCTCACAGTCCAGTTCTTTTTTACTTGTTCGTCAATGGTCCACCGACATATGTTTAAGATAGATCTGTTTTTGCAAATGTTTGACATTACATATTTACTGATGCACAAGAACACATTTTGCTTATGGAAAATTATAAACTATGAATTTAGCATTTGTGTGTTGTCTACTTATGTAACCAATTATTTACGAATCCCTTTGTATAGAACAAAAAATTAGATATTTGTTACACCTTGTAAATGCCAATACTATATGGAAGTATTAACTGGTAGTATAGGTGTTATTATTATGATTATCCCATCAGGGGATTAGGACAGGTAGCAGAAATGAAGCTACAAGATGTTATACAGTTAGCTATAATAAATAACTGTAACAATAAATCTTCTCAGATAGTAATGAACAATAATTGGGTAAATAGGAGCAAAGTCTATAATGCAAGCTTATATGTACTCTCAATATAGCAGTAATAGAAGGCAGAATAGTTAGCACAGAGTTCAGAGATAATTAGTGCAATTCGTAGCAACAATATTCAAGCAAGTGTTACAGGGACGCTCATGCAGAGGTAGAAGCAAAATCCTTAAGATGTAGGTATATATAAATTGTAGCAGTGTGTCAACATCAAGCAGTATTAGAGCAGTTTGCAATAAATCTGTAGCAATAGAACTCAATAAACAATAGGTTGCAGTTCGTAACAACGGAGTGTCAAAATGGAAACACTGTTTCAGAAGGAAAGTTCAGTTTTGATATATGCTTAGCACAATACAAATAAGAAGCGATACCTTGATAAGAAGATTGTTATTCTTAGAGCAAATATGTATTCAGCTCAGATATGTATGTGAATCTGAGGCGGCGTGTTCCCTTCCGGTCTGTCCTGCATTCACTTCACTGTGGCGTCTGACGTCAGAGCACCGGAGACGGCTGAATGCCGAAAATTACATTGAGAATCTGCAGAGGGCAAACAAATGAGTTATATTGTTGGTAAGAGAGTACCTTAGTTAATCTTGAATCCGTATGAGAAGTTGTCAACTTGTAAATGTTGAGAATGATGAAATCTGCATAATAAAGATATTGTGGTTACGGCAGGGGAACAGTTGTACAGAGAATGCTGAAAGAAACTTGCACAGACACTGCTTAGAGTTAGAAGCAAGCACAGAGACCGTTGAGTGATAGAAGCTGGCACAATCACTGATGAGGAATTAGAAGCTGGATACAAATAAAGTGCGAGCAGTCAGGAAATCCAAGAGCTTAGCTATAGTAGTACTACACTGGGGCAGTTTAGACAAATTACTAAGCAAGGAGTAACGGTTATGCAGGTGTTATAAAGGGGGGGGGGGTGTATGTGATTGGTAAAACAGATCTTAAAGGAATATGCACATACAAAACAACCTGACAACTTATCAGGTAAGCTAGAGAGGACAAGCTTGAAACCTGAGTCACCAACATCAGTAGAAAACATGGCTAGAGGCAGGACATAAGCTAGAAGGCAGTAAATAGAGGAAGGCATTTGGCTATGGTTTGATCCAGGCAGGTATAACAAGAAGTAAGATAAAGATAGTATAGCCAATGATAAGGTTGCTGAAGCCTTTAGGCATAGTACCTTGGGGAAAGTATGTAGAGCAGGGGGGGGAGAAGAAAAGATGTTTTCTCAAAAAGCAGGGACACCTTGCCGCTGATCTAGTACTTTTATGTCAGTTATTAATATTTAATAATTCAGCAACTGGTAACAATTATCCTGTAGATTGGATTAATATGAGAATATATACTTTTCCTAGGTGTGGTTTGTTCTCTAATCCAGTCTACTGACTTTGTGATCTGAAGCTAGTGAGAAAATCTAAAATGTCTCTAAGGATGAAATTAGTTGTCTTCAGTTACAAAAATGTTATTACAATATTGGATAAAAGTTCAAATATAATGGTAATCAGAGATACATTTCTAAATACCATATAATAGATAAAGGGTTGGAAGGTCATCGTGTTTACACCTGGTAGGAGTTAGAGTGTAATGTTAGGGTTTATTGCAAGATGGGGTTTTTTTATGGTTTTACGATTTTGGTGAGCACTACGGTCTATTTGAATTGTTGATATATTATGTAAGAATTGGTACAGAACCTCTGACAGCAATTGCACCACACTGTCACATTGTGCTGAACTATATTAAAATATTCAAAATAAGGATAAGTAAGTCTTGACAGAAAAATGAGAGGTACTTCCTGTTAATTCTCATTGGTTGATAAGTACTCCCTAGATGACTCTTCCTCAGTTTGTTCTAGGTTATTATCAACTAGGAGTTAGCAGCTTATTTACAGACATCATCAAGCTCAAATATATAAATTAAACTGCAAAATACAGAATCACAAAAACAGCAAAGGTTATAACAGTACTACCCTTAAATCAGAACTTTTTTCTACTATATGCCAACTTTTCTGGATTCTGATTGGCTTAAGCATATCATGTGACCATTTAGGGTTAAAATGGACCAGAAAGGACAATTTCATCCATATGACTACTCTATTGAGGACTTTATTTTGGAATTATTCTCGATGGTCAACTATTATAAATTTTCGGATGGGTTTGTTTGAATGGAAAGGGTAATTATGATTGGTTAATAACTTTGAAATGACAATTTTGTTCTCAACATATTTTTATATTTTAATTTGTTTTCTAATTGCCAAAAACAATGGAAATGCCATGCCTTTCTGCTGTTTCTGAAGAAAAGGGAACCTTGAGAAGCTTTTCCAATATCTGTCTTATGACTACAGTAAATTGTGTAATTTCATTGAGAAACCCAAAGTTTGCAAAAAAGTTAACAATTTGTTTTTATATTATCGTATTTGATGGCCAAATAGTAGCATCAAATATACCAAAATGGATCTCATCCATTGAAAGCTCTCCTTATGCCAAAAAATTATATATATATATATATATATATATATATATATATATATATATATATATATATATATATATATATAGTCAAAGAAGGAAGGTCCAGACGAAGGCTCAAAGCAAGGTGAGTATATTTAAAAGTTAAAAGCTCAGTGTAACTAGGCTGAAAAAATGGCTATGAACAAGGCCGTGAGGGGGGGGGGGCTGGGGTGGGAGTCTGACGCGTTTCAGCTCCTATGGAGCCTTAATCATAGATATATATATACTGTAGTTTTCATAGGTAATTATAAAAAGGACTCTATTTCTGTTTAAACTGAGTGATAGCAAAAATGCTAAAAATTCTCTGGCAAGTTTTTCTCTGAAATTCACGGTAAAGGGTTAGGACTTTTAAATGGAATAGAAAATCATTTATTTTCCAACTGTCCAAAACTTCAATATAAATCATATATGTTTGTAAATGGTACCTTTTTAAGATTTTCTTATGAAATTTTAAGAAGAAAATTAGTACAGCGCTAAACCTATTTTATCCTCTTTTATATGGGCCCTATTATGATGTTCTACCTAGGTAGACACACAATGGCAGCCCGCATGCACAATAAATATAATTTATTTCCAACGTATGCACAGAATTGGCCCCCTCTCTCCAGCAGTGCTCCACAATCTATTTGCCAGATGCCGTGGATTGTGATGTCAACACCGGAGGGAGTGGCGCACCAGTGCGCAGGTGTTCCAGAAACTTTGCAGAGGAAAAAGTGGCAGCCAATGAACACATGTGCTAAATAAGGAATAGAAACATGGCTGCAGTGCTTTTCCGGTAGTAGTGCGCATGCAAATAACATAGTAAGTAAGTGCACATGCGATGGGGACTGAAATGAATATTAAAATTAACAAAACCAGCCGTTTCACCATTGGAAGGGGAGAGTGTCTGGAATTTACATAAGCTATGTCTCCTTTTATGGGTGGTCATTACCGCTCATTTCATGAAAATTTAAACATTAAAATTATTATATGTACAAGCTTTGTTTTTCAAACAAAACTGTTTTGTTAGATTAAATTCAGTATATAGTATTTATTATTAAGGCCTAGATTTAGAGTTCGGCGGTAAAAGGGCTGTTAACGCTCCGCGGGTTTTTTTCTGGCCGCACCATAAATTTAACTCTGGTATCGAGAGTTCAAACAAATGCTGCGTTAGGCTCCAAAAAAGGAGCGTAGAGCATTTTTACCGCAAATGCAACTCTCGATACCAGAGTTGCTTACGGACGCGGCCGGCATCAAAAACGTGCTCGTGCACGATTCTCCCATAGGAAACAATGGGGCTGTTTGAGCTGAAAAAAAACCTAACACCTGCAAAAAAGCAGCGTTCAGCTCCTAACGCAGCCCCATTGTTTCCTATGGGGAAACACTTCCTACGTCTGCACCTAACACCCTAACATGTACCCCGAGTCTAAACACCCCTAGCCTTACACTTATTAACTCCTAATCTGCCGCCCCCGCTATCGCTGACCCCTGCATTACACTTTTAACCCCTAATCTGCCGCTCCGTAAACCGCCGCCACCTACGTTATCCCTATGTACCCCTAATCTGCTGCCCTAACATCGCCGACCCCTATGTTATATTTATTAACCCCTAATCTGCCCCCCACAACGTCGCCGACACCTGCCTACACTTATTAACCCCTAATCTGCCGAGCGGACCTGAGCGCTACTATAATAAAGTTATTAACCCCTAATCCGCCTCACTAACCCTATCATAAATAGTATTAACCCCTAATCTGCCCTCCCTAACATCGCCGACACCTACCTTCAATTATTAACCCCTAATCTGCCGAGCGGAGCTCACCGCTATTCTAATAAATGTATTAACCCCTAAAGCTAAGTCTAACCCTAACACTAACACCCCCCTAAGTTAAATATAATTTTTATCTAACGAAATAAATTAACTCTTATTAAATAAATTATTCCTATTTAAAGCTAAATACTTACCTGTAAAATAAATCCTAATATAGCTACAATATAAATTATAATTATATTATAGCTATTTTAGGATTAATATTTATTTTACAGGCAACTTTGTAATTATTTTAACCAGGTACAATAGCTATTAAATAGTTAAGAACTATTTAATAGTTACCTAGTTAAAATAATAACAAATTTACCTGTAAAATAAATCCTAACCTAAGATATAATTAAACCTAACACTACCCTATCAATAAAATAATTAAATAAACTACCTACAATTACCTACAATTAACCTAACACTACACTATCAATAAATTAATTAAACACAATTGCTACAAATAAATAAAATTAAATAAACTATCTAAAGTACAAAAAATAAAAAAGAACTAAGTTACAGAAAATAATAAAATATTTACAAACATAAGAAAAATATTACAACAATTTTAAACTAATTACACCTACTCTAAGCCCCCTAATAAAATAACAAAGCCCCCCAAAATAAAAAATTCCCTAGCCTATTCTAAAATACAAATATTACAAGCTCTTTTACCTTACCAGCCCTGAACAGGGCCCTTTGCGGGGCATGCCCCAAGAATTTCAGCTCTTTTGCCTGTAAAAAAAAACATACAATACCCCCCCCCCCAACATTACAACCCACCACCCACATACCCCTAATCTAACCCAAACCCCCCTTAAATAAACCTAACACTACCCCCCTGATGATCTTCCTACCTTGTCTTCACCATGCCAGGTTCACCGATCCGTCCTGGCTCCAAGATCTTCATCCAACCCAAGCGGGGGCTAGACATCCACTGAAGAAGTCCAGAAGAGGGTCCAAAGTCTTCCTCCTATCCGGCAAGAAGAGGACATCCGGACCGGCAAACATCTTCTCCAAGCGGCATCTTCTATCTTCTTCCATCCGATGACGACCGGCTCCATCTTGAAGACCTCCAGCGCGGATCCATCCTCTTCTTCCGACGACTAGACGACGAATGACGGTTCCTTTAAGGGACGTCATCCAAGATGGCGTCCCTCGAATTCCGATTGGCTGATAGGATTCTATCAGCCAATCGGAATTAAGGTAGGAATTTTCTGATTGGCTGATGGAATCAGCCAATCAGAATATAGTTCAATCCGATTGGCTGATCCAATCAGCCAATCAGATTGAGCTCGCATTCTATTGGCTGATCGGAACAGCCAATAGAATGCGAGCTCAATCTGATTGGCTGATTGGATCAGCCAATCGGATTGAACTATATTCTGATTGGCTGATTCCATCAGCCAATCAGAAAATTCCTACCTTAATTCCGATTGGCTGATAGAATCCTATCAGCCAATCGGAATTCGAGGGACGCCATCTTGGATGACGTCCCTTAAAGGAACCGTCATTCGTCGTCTAGTCGTCGGAAGAAGAGGATGGATCCGCGCTGGAGGTCTTCAAGATGGAGCCGGTCGTCATCGGATGGAAGAAGATAGAAGATGCCGCTTGGAGAAGATGTTTGCCGGTCCGGATGTCCTCTTCTTGCCGGATAGGAGGAAGACTTTGGACCCTCTTCTGGACTTCTTCAGTGGATGTCTAGCCCCCGCTTGGGTTGGATGAAGATCTTGGAGCCAGGACGGATCGGTGAACCTGGCATGGTGAAGACAAGGTAGGAAGATCATCAGGGGGGTAGTGTTAGGTTTATTTAAGGGGGGTTTGGGTTAGATTAGGGGTATGTGGGTGGTGGGTTGTAATGTTGGGGGGGGGGTATTGTATGTTTTTTTTTACAGGCAAAAGAGCTGAAATTCTTGGGGCATGCCCCGCAAAGGGCCCTGTTCAGGGCTGGTAAGGTAAAAGAGCTTGTAATATTTGTATTTTAGAATAGGGTAGGGAATTTTTTATTTTGGGGGGCTTTGTTATTTTATTAGGGGGCTTAGAGTAGGTGTAATTAGTTTAAAATTGTTGTAATATTTTTCTTATGTTTGTAAATATTTTATTATTTTCTGTAACTTAGTTCTTTTTTATTTTTTGTACTTTAGATAGTTTATTTAATTTTATTTATTTGTAGCAATTGTGTTTAATTAATTTATTGATAGTGTAGTGTTAGGTTAATTGTAGGTAATTGTAGGTAGTTTATTTAATTATTTTATTGATAGGGTAGTGTTAGGTTTAATTATATCTTAGGTTAGGATTTATTTTACAGGTAAATTTGTTATTATTTTAACTAGGTAACTATTAAATAGTTCTTAACTATTTAATAGCTATTGTACCTGGTTAAAATAATTACAAAGTTGCCTGTAAAATAAATATTAATCCTAAAATAGCTATAATATAATTATAATTTATATTGTAGCTATATTAGGATGTATTTTACAGGTAAGTATTTAGCTTTAAATAGGAATAATTTATTTAATAAGAGTTAATTTATTTCGTTAGATAAAAATTATATTTAACTTAGGGGGGTGTTAGTGTTAGGGTTAGACTTAGCTTTAGGGGTTAATACATTTATTAGAATAGCGGTGAGCTCCGCTCGGCAGATTAGGGGTTAATAAGTGTAGGTAGGTGTCGGCGACGTTGTGGGGGGCAGATTAGGGGTTAATAAATATAACATAGGGGTCGGCGATGTTAGGGGTAGCAGATTAGGGGTACATAGGGATAACGTAGGTGGCGGCGATTTGCGGTCGGAAGATTAGGGGTTAATTATTTTAAGTAGCTTGCGGCGACGTTGTGGGGGGCAAGTTAGGGGTTAATAGATATAATACAGGGGT
Organism: Bombina bombina; assembly: GCF_027579735.1. Classification (NCBI taxonomy): domain Eukaryota; kingdom Metazoa; phylum Chordata; class Amphibia; order Anura; family Bombinatoridae; genus Bombina; species Bombina bombina. The sequence goes on from NC_069506.1 coordinate 56,044,733, forward strand.
CGGCGGTGTTAGGGGCAGCAGATTAGGGGTACATAAGTATAACGTAGGTGGCGGTCGGCAGATTAGGGGTTAAAAATTTTAATCGAGTGGCGGCGATGTGGGGGGACCTCGGTTTAGGGGTACATAGGTAGTTTATGGGTGTTAGTGTACTTTAGGGTACAGTAGTTAAGAGCTTTATAAACCGGCGTTAGCCAGAAAGCTCTTAACTCCTGCTATTTTCAGGCGGCTGGAATCTTGTCGTTAGAGCTCTAACGCTCACTGCAGAAACGACTCTAAATACCAGCGTTAGAAAGATCCCATTGAAAAGATAGGCTACGCAAATGGCGTAGGGGGATCTGCGGTATGGAAAAGTCGCAGCTGTAAAGTGAGCGTTAGACCCTTTAATCAATGACTCCAAATACCAGCGGGCGCCCAAAACCAGCGTTAGGAGCCTCTAACGCTGGTTTTGACGGCTACCGCCGAACTCTAAATCTAGGCCTAAGAGTCTAGCTGTTTGTACACCACCTTCTTAAGAGCTGACTACAACAGGGCGACTCTAGACAGGGCCCTCTACCCGTTTGATCCCTATAAATGTTTTGTTGTACTCCGCCTTTGTTTATAGCGCTGCGGAATCTGTTGACGCTCTACAAATAACCAATCATAATAAATAATAGTTTATTATAATATTGTTTTATAATAGGGTTTACGTGTGCATCGTTTTCTAACCCTTTAAGCATTTTTGAGAACGAAAATATATCTCCCGCTTCCCTACTTCCAGCTACAACGGGAAATAGGTGTGCAGGAGTTTTTATGTATAAAAATGGAGTTTGGACATTGTTGTGCTATAGCTCTTTTTATACCAAAATCTTATTGATCTTGATAAAGGCGATAAACTCGCTGTAACGCGTTGAGCTACTTTTATTATTCAGAGCATGGTATACATGTTCTTAATTTTGTGGAATAAATTCTTTGAAAAGAATTGCTTCACTGTCTGCACCTTTGTGGCATAAATCCTTTGATTCCTGGCACTTGATACCCTGTGAGTATTTTCCATTTAGTGCATACTGTGTACCTGATGTACTACACCATCGTGATGCCTCTCCTACAGCCAAGGAGATGGAGCCTTAAAGGGACACTGAACCCAATTTTTTTCTTTTGTGATTCAGATAGAGCATGCAATTGTAAGTAACTTTCTACTTTACTCCTATTATGAAATTTTCTTCATACTCTTGGTATCTTTATTTGAAAAGCAAGAATGTAAGTTTAGATGCTGGCCCATTGTTGGTGAACAACCTGGGTTGTTCTTGCTGATTGGTGGATTAATTTAAACGACCAATAAACAAGTGCTATCCAGGGTTCTGAGCTAAATAGCTTAGATGCCTTCTTTTTCAAATAAACGGCTAGATTTAGAGTTTTGTCGGTAACGACCCGCGTAGCTAATGCTGGCTTTTTTCTGGCCGCACCTTTAAAATAACTCTGGTATTGAGAGTCCACAGAATGGCTGCGTTAGGCTCCAAAAAAGGAGCGTAGAGCATATTTAACGCCACTGCAACTCTCGATACCAGAGTTGCATACGGAAGCGGCCAGCTTCAAAAACGTGCTCGTGCACGATTCCCCCATAGAAAACAATGGGGCTGCTTGAGCTGAAAAAAAACCTAACACCTGCAAAAAAGCCGCGTTCAGCTCCTAACGCAGCCCCATTGTTTGCTATGGGGAAACACTTCCTACGTCTGCACCTAACACTCTAACATGTACCCCGAGTCTAAACACCCCTAACCTTACACTTATTAACCCCTAATCTGCCGCCCCCGCTATCGCTGACCACTGCATTTTATTATTAACCCCTAATCTGCCGCTCCGTAAACCGCCGCTACTTACATTATCCCTATGTACCCCTAATCTGCTGCCCCTAACACCGCTGACCCCTATATTATATTTATTAACCCCTAATCTGCCCCCCACAACGTCGCCTCCACCTGCCTACACTTATTAACCCCTAATCTGCCGAGCGGACCGCACCGCTATTATAATAAAGTTATTAACCCCTAATCCGCCCTCCCTAACATCGCCGACACCTAACTTCTAACATTAACCCCTAATCTGCCGACTGGAGCTCACTGCTATTCTAATAAATGTATTAACCCCTAAAGCTAAGTCTAACCCTAACACTAACACCCCCCCTAAGTTAAATATAATTTAAATCTAACGAAATTAATTAACTCTTATTAAATAAATTATTCCTATTTAAAGCTAAATACTTACCTGTAAAATAAATCCTAATATAGCTACAATATAAATTATATTTATATTATAGCTATTTTAGGATTTATATTTATTTTACAGGTAACTTTGTATTTATTTTAACCAGGTACAATAGCTATTAAATAGTTAAGAACTATTTAATAGCTAAAATAGTTAAAATAATTACAAATTTACCTGTAAAATAAATCCTAACCTAAGTTACAATTAAACCTAACACTACACTATCAATAAATTAATTAAATAAAATACCTACAATTACCTACAATTAAACCTAACACTACACTATCAATACATTAATTAAATACAATATCTACAAATAAATACAATGAAATAAACTAACTAAAGTACAAAAAATAAAAAAGAACTAAGTTACAAAAAATAAAAAAAATATTTACAAACATCAGAAAAATATTACAACAATTTTAAACTAATTACACCTACTCTAAGCCCCCTAATAAAATAACAAAGCCCCCCAAAATAAAAAATGCCCTACCCTATTCTAAATTACAAAAGTTCAAAGCTCTTTTACCTTACCAGCCCTGAACAGGGCCCTTTGCGGGGCATGCCCCAAGAAATTCAGCTCTTTTTCCTGTAAAAAAACACATACAATACCCCCCCCCCAACATTACAACCCACCACCCACATACCCCTAATCTAACCCAAACCCCCCTTAAATAAACCTAACATTAAGCCCCTGAAGATCTTCCTACCTTATCTTCACCATACCAGGTTCACCGATCGATCCAGAAGAGCTCCTCCGATGTCCTGATCCAAGCCCAAGCAGGGGGCTGAAGATGTCCATGATCCGGCTGAAGTCATCATCCAAGCGGGAGCTGAAGAGGTCCATGATCCAGCTGAAGTCATCATCCAAGCGGGAGCTGAAGAGGTCCATGATCCGGCTGAAGTCTTCTATCAATGGCATCTTCAATCTTCTGTCTTCAGGATCCATCTTGCAGACCTCCGACGCGGAACATCCTGCTGGCCCAAAGGACTACCGACGAATGAAGGCTCCTTTAAGGGACGTCATCCAAGATGGCATCCCTCGAATTCCGATTGGCTGATAGGATTCTATCAGCCAATCGGAATTAAGGTAGGAAAATTCTGATTGGCTGATGGAATCAGCCAATCAGAATCAAGTTCAATCCGATTGGCTGATCCGATCAGCCAATCAGATTAAAGGGACATTATACACTCATTTTTTCTTTGCATAAATGTTTTGTAGATGATCTATTTATATAGCCCATAAAGTGTTTTTTTTAAATAAATGTATAGTTTTGCTTATTTTTAAATAACATTGCTCTGATTTTCAGACTCTTAACCAAGCCCCAAAGTTTTATGTGAATACTGTCAGCTACCTTCTCCAGCTTGCTCCTGTTTGTGTAAAGGGTCTTTTCATATGCAAAAGAAGGGGGAGGGGGGGGAGTCTCTTATTTGCCACTTGCAGTGAGCTTTCCAGCTACCTTTTCAACAGAGCCAAACTGACAGCTTCTAAGTAAGTTTTTAAACAGTTTTATACTGGATTTTTATATCAGTATCTGTGCATCTTATTTTTTATAGTAGTGTCTATTACATGCAGTTATATGAAAATGTGTGTATACTGTCCCTTTAAGCTCGCATTCTATTGGCTGATCGGAACAGCCAATAGAATGCGAGCTCAATCTGATTGGCTGATCCGATTGGCCAATCGGATTGAACTTGATTCTGATTGGCTGATTCCATCAGCCAATCAGAATTTTCCTACCTTAATTCCGATTGGCTGATAGAATCCTATCAGCCAATCGGAATTCGAGGGACGCCATCTTGGATGACGTCCCTTAAAGGAGCCTTCATTCATCGGTAGTCCGTCGGGCCAGCAGGATGTTCCGCGTCGGAGGTCTGCAAGATGGATCCGGAAGACAGAAGATTGAAGATGCCGTTGATAGAAGACTTCAGCCGGATCATGGACCTCTTCAGCTCCTGCTTGGATGATGACTTCAGCCGGATCATGGACCTCTTCAGCTCCCGCTTGGATGATGACTTCAGCCGGATCATGGACATCTACAGCCCCCTGCTTGGACTTGGATCAGAACATCGGAGGAGCTCTTCTGGATCGATCGGTGAACCTGGTATGGTGAAGATAAGGTAGGAAGATCTTCAGGGGCTTAGTGTTAGGTTTATTTAAGGGGGGTTTGGGTTAGATTAGGGGTATGTGGGTGGTTGGTTGTAATGTTGGGGGGGGGGTTATTGTATGTGTTTTTTTACAGGAAAAAGAGCTGAATTTCTTGGGGCATGCCCCGCATAGGGCCCTGTTCAGGGCTGGTAAGGTAAAAGAGCTTTGAACTTTTGTAATTTAGAATAGGGTAGGGCATTTTTTATTTTGGGGGGCTTTGTTATTTTATTAGGGGGCTTAGAGTAGGTGTAATTGGTTTAAAATTGTTGTAATATTTTTCTGATGTTTGTAAATATTTTTTTTATTTTTTGTAACTTAGTTCTTTTTTATTTTTTAGTTTATTTCATTGTATTTATTTGTAGATATTGTATTTAATTAATGTATTGATAGTGTAGTGTTAGGTTTAATTGTAGGCAATTGTAGGTATTTTATTTAATTAATTTATTGATAGTGTAGTGTTAGGTTTAATTGTAACTTAGGTTAGGATTTATTTTACAGGTAATTTTGTAATTATTTTAACTATTTTAGCTATTAAATAGTTCTTAACTATTTAATAGCTATTGTACCTGGTTAAAATAAATACAAAGTTACCTGTAAAATAAATATAAATCCTAAAATAGCTATAATATAATTATAATTTATATTGTAGCTATATTAGGATTTATTTTACAGGTAAGTATTTAGCTTTAAATAGGAATACTTTATTTAATAAGAGTTAATTAATTTCGTTAGATTTAAATTATATTTAACTTAGGGGGGTGTTAGTGTTAGGGTTAGACTTAGCTTTAGGGGTTAATACATTTATTAGAATAGCGGTGAGCTCCAGTCGGCAGATTAGGGGTTAATGTTTGAAGTTAGGTGTCGTTGATGTTAGGGAGAGCAGATTAGGGGTTAATACTATTTATTATAGGGTTAGTGAGGCGGATTAGGGGTTAATAACTTTATTATAGTAGCGGTGCGGTCCGCTTGGCAGATTAGGGGTTAATAAGTGTAGGCAGGTGGAGGCGACGTTGAGGGGGTCAGATTAGGGGTTAATAAATATAATATAGGGGTCGTCGGTGTTAGGGGCAGCAGATTAGGGGTACATAAGTATAACGTAGGTGGTGGTCGGCAGATTAGGGGTTAATTATTGTAGGTAGCTGGCGGCGACGTTCAGGGGGTCAGATTAGGGGTTAATAAATATAATATAGGGGTCGGCGGTGTTAGGGGCAGCAGATTAGGGGTACATAAGTATAACGTAGGTGGCGGTCGGCAGATTAGGGGTTAATTATTGTAGGTAGCTGGCGGAGACGTTGTGGGGGGCAGGTTAGGGGTTAATAAATATAATATAGGGGTCTGCGGTGTTAGGGGCAGCAGATTAGGGGTACATAAGTATAACATAGGTGGCGGTCGGCAGATTAGGGGTTAAAAAATTTAATCGAGTGGCGGCGATGTGGGGGGACCTCGGTTTAGGGGTACATAGGTAGTTTATGGGTGTTAGTGTACTTTAGAGCACAGTAGTTAGGAGCTTTATAAACCGGCGTTAGCCCAGAAAGCTCTTAACTACTGACTTTTTTCTGCGGCTGGAGTTTTGTCGTTAGAATTCTAACGCTCACTTCAGCCACGACTCTAAATACCGAAGTTAGAAAGATCCCATTGAAAAGATAGGATACGCAATTGACGTAAGGGGATCTGCGGTATGGAAAAGTCGCGGCTGAAAAGTGAGCGTTAGACCCTTTTTTGACTGACTCCAAATACCGGCGGTAGCCTAAAACCAGCGTTAGGAGCCTCTAACGCTGGTTTTCACGGCTACCGCCAAACTCCAAATCTAGGCCAAAGATAGCAAGAGAACGAAGAAAAATTGATAATAGGAGTAAATTAGAACGTTGCTTAAAATTCCATGCTCTATCTGAATCACGAAAGAAAACATTTGGGTTCAGTTTCCCTTTAAGCCTGGCTGGACCAGCGCCACCCATTTCTACTTGCACATTATCTAGTTCATCTCCCAAAATGAAAATTAATTTAATGAGCAATTCTGCTGGCTCAGTGGTAAATTTTCCAGCAATGGCCCTTAGGCACAAAAAAGAGGAAAATCTCTTACAATTATTATATTGTGTGCCAATTTATGTTCCAACCCAATTTGCCACTTTAGAGAGCCCCACTCCTGACTGACCAAGCCACACCCATCAACCTCATGTACATAACCCCCTACTCTTCCGCACGCATGAGTTGTAAAAAAATTTCTGACAAATTTTAAAAATGTCTTCAATTTGCCAGCCTCTGTTTTATTTGACAGTCATCCACCAACAACAGACTCATAAGTATACACTTTGATCTGTTGCACATGCTCAGTAGTAGCTGGTGACTTTTAAAAACTGTGTATATAAAAAAAACAAAATGTGCACAATTTGATGATGGAAGTAAAATTAGAAAGTCTCTTAAAACTGCATTCTCTGTCTGAATCATGAAAGTTTAATTTTAACTTTAGCTTAATTGCTGGATTCATAAGAAAAATAATGTATTAATTACAATAATTACAGCCAGTAAAACCAAGCCATACTGTGATATCGAAAGAGAGCCAGAAAATTAAAAATAATTGCCACAGGTTCAAACACCTCTAGTATAGGGTTATTTATATTAACAGACAATAAAATAACTTGCTTTATAAGTAAAATATTTACATATTTTCCTTATTACATTTAGTCACTAATAAAGACAACAATTTGTAGGTCACCTATATGAAATATTAATACGTCTGCACTGCCTGGCTATACTTTTTATTTCAATTGATTAGAAGAAAACATGCTCTGTATTTTTATTATTTTATTCTAAATTTGTATGCATATAAAAGCACCTTGTATTAGATTAAACTATAAAAACACAGTTAATGGCACCAAAGCAAGAAATTTCCAAGTGCTAATGACTCTCAGGTATGCTTTATAGACAAGTTACACAATATCATTATTACCCAATTATAGCATGTACTCATCATTTTCTCTACTGGAGAAGGATGAAAGGCTGAGTCGGCCACACAGGGATTTAAATCTGTGTACATCAGGATTAAGACAAAAACCACCGTTGTTAGTAGCTAGATAATAGAATGTTCCTATAGTTAAACAAACAGGGTTTTTTTAAACTGTAGAAAGCCCATCTTCCCCAATGTAAATGCTATAAGCTAAGGTCCTTATTAAAAATCAAGTGAGATTGCCATCTCACAGTAAATCCACTTGAAAAACTCCAATCCACTATTCAAATTCAATCAGTCCAGCAGAAGAAGCACAATATGCATGACTGGTCGGCCAATGCGTGAAATGGTGCTGGAAAATATAGATTTGAAAATTCTGTTCAAAACATACTTGTATTCTTGCTGCAAATGTTCGCCATCTGCTTGTTTGATGAGCACCATTATAAGTAACCAGGCAAATACAGCCAGAGAGGAGTGCGAAAATAGTACTTATTATTTTGGTCCACTTAAAGATTTAGGGCCAAATTACAAGTGGAGCGCTAAATATCGCTTGCGCACAAGTAATATTTGCGATCCATTAAGTAATACCAGTGCGCGCTAATGTGCGCTGGTATTACATGTAAATCGCAATGCGAACATGAGTTTGCATTCGCATTGCTAGGAAGCATCGTGCTGATGAGAACGCGTTTCCATAGGCTCTATTGCCTGACGCATCAGAACCTAAGCGCAGTGAAGGGGGTAAGTAGCGCAGCGATGGCAGCAAATATAAATATATACAGTAGGTCTATGATTATATACATATATATTTACTGGGAACAAACAGTTCCCCATAGACCACAATGTAAAGGCACTTTTCAGTGCCTTTTTTTTCTAACACCACCAACTTTAATGCCACAAAACTCCCTAGTGCAGTTCTTTTTTATTTAAAACTATAATGCCCTCAATTTTGAGGGCATTTGGGGCACTTTTAGAAAATTAATCAGAGATCGCGATAACAATAACCAGCCACTTGTAATCTAGCCCTTAGTCTTTTTTTATGTTTCCAGGCAAACACAGGACCCCTAAGTAAGGAATCTTAACCTTTTTACAGTTACAGACTCCTCAATCGATTGGCCAATTTGTCCTCATACCCCCTTCACCAGTCCTATTAGGTACCAGTATGACTTCAAAAGACTTAAGTAGCTTGGTTTTATTTTACATATGGATAGCTAGAAACTGAACAGTTGCAATAAAATCATAAGGATTTTATCATATTTATTTATATAAAAATGGCAAATCACAAATACACAAGTTAGCTACAAGTAGTGAGATTATTGCTGTTTTTTTCCCAATCAAAACATGGAATGGAGTGTTGAGTGACCTGATTGCTGACTGGTTAGTAGCCTTATCTTTATTTATATTGTTGATTGTTACTAATCTAATGACAATTTTTTTAATTATTCAGAGATCCAGTCTCATAACCCCATCATTTGGCTTCCATACCCCCAAGCGGTATAGATACCCCTGTCCTAAATTAAAGGGACAGTAAAGTCAAAATGAAATATTCATTTTACAGATACAGCATGCAATTTTAAACAACATTCCCGTTAACTTCCATTATCAAATATACTTTGTTCTCATGGTATCTTTGTTTAAAGACTAACCATAAATAGGTTGATAAGAGTTCTAGAGACTGTACGTGTCTTTTATAGTCTTTGGCAGCTGTATTTGCAACTATGTATAGCACAGATATAAACATTGCTGCAAACACTGCTGCCACATGGAGTAGAGAGTTATGCTGTTGGGGTAACTGTTTTTTAATCTAAATATTCACATTCTTCTTATTTAAAGGGACAGTCTAGTCAAAAATAAACTTTCATGATTCAGATAGGGCATGCAATTTTAAACAACTTTCCAATTTACTTTTATCATCAATTTTTGCTTAGTTGAAAGCTAAACCTAGGTAGGTTCATTTGCTAATTTCTTAGCCCTTGAAGGCCGCCTCTTATCTGAATGCATTTTGACAGTTTTTCACAACTAGAGGGCGTTATTTAATGTGTGCCATATAGATAACATTGTGCTCACGTCCATGAAGTTACCTAGGAGTCAGCACGGATTGGCTAAACTGCAGAGGGTTAGATACAAGGTAATCAAAGAGGTAAAATGTATATTAAAATAACTGTGTTGGTTATGCAAAACTGGGAATGGGTTATAAAGGGATTATATATATTTTTAAACAATACATTAGCCTCTTTAAAAAGGGACACTAAATATTAAATACATTTCAAGCACCTCTATCTAATCATGGGGGCCACCAATTTGGAACCTAGGTTATACTGCAGAAATTTGAAGGAGAGTTGTTGCACATGCGCAAACAGGTCAGCACTGGAATGTAGTGAGATATTTCAATGTGGCAGCACCCATGACTAGAGGGAGGTGGGAATAACCTCAATACTATGCTTATAAAATGTATTCAGTGTTTAATGTCCCTTTAACACAGGGATCGACAAATCTGTTTAAAATTTAACATACATTTAATACCCATTCCCCAGTTTTGCATTGCCAACACAGTTATATCTATACACTTTTTACATCTGTGATTGCCTTATATCTAAGAATCTTCTGACAGCCCCCTGATCACATGACTGTGTATTTATTATCTATTGACTTGAATTTTAGCCAATTAGTGCTAACTCCCTGGGCGTGAACACAATGTTATCTATATGGCCCACATGAACTAGCAGTCTCCTGCTGTGAAAAGCAAATACAAAAGCATGTGATAAGAGGCTGTTTGTAGTGACTTAGAAACAGGTAGACATTTAGAGGTTTAAATGATATAAAGTATATTAATATAACAATGTTGGTTTTGCAAAGCTGGGGAATGGGTAGTAAAGGCATTATCTTTCTTTTTATACAATAGCAATTTTAGTGTAGACTGTCCCTTTAAATCTCATCAAGACTGAGAAGTTATGTGCCGAAGAGAACATTGCCTCCTTGCTTTTCATCAACTAACTCCCTTTAACTTCTGATTTGTAACAAACAGCAAACAGAAACTTTGCCAGCCTCTACCACATGAATGATTTCTGCTACCCTGTACAAAAGTTTGCTGTTATAATAGTTGATGCCTACTCATACAAAGCAGTCAGAGACGATCCTGGCAAAGAAGGAAAGACGACATTAGTGTTCCATCTTGTGAGGTGTTAACTTCTTTTTTTTTTCTTCAGATAAAAAAAGAGAGGAAGCTCTCTTTCTTTTTTTATCCCTCTTCAGGAGTTGAAGCTGGAGAAAGAGCTTCTGCTGCCTGAGGTTTTATCTTTCTATGGATAAGGTCTTCAGCCAAACTGTTGGTAAGTTTCTCTATTGCTCTCTTCTTCTCTGAACCTTTCCTGTGCTTTTTAGACATGTGCGATTCGGTTCTGATCGATTCGGAAATTCGGCCAAATTCGTAAAATTCGACATTCGGATCGATTCGAATTACCGAATTAAAATAGTGCCGAATCTAACGAATAAATCCGAATTAGTTTGGATTTATTCAGATTTATTCGGTAGATTCAGATGGCCATGGATTACACTAGTATTGTACAGTATATTAGGTTATATCACTCTGCTATGGGTTACACCTAATATACAGTACATAATACTAGTCTAATACACAGCACATCCCACCTAACACTTACCGAAATTCCGAATTTCCAAACCGAACCGAATCCGGCCGAATTTATTCGAATCCGAATAAATCCGAATTGATTCAAATTTTTCCAAATTCGAATCGATCCGAACCGAAATTAAAAAAAATCCGAATCGATCCAAACCGAACTGAATTTTTTCGCCATGCACATATCTAGTGCTTTTCACAACCATAAATGATCATCTCATTGTCGGAGGTTTCAGTATCAGAATTTGTAAAATTCAAATTTGAAAGTAAGGAACACTGAGGCCCCGATGATCGAAAGAGCTACAAGGCGGTGAAATATTCCAAGGGATCCTCCGCTATGTCGATTGAGCCTGTCGAAATATTCCAAGCTCCCGACATAGCGGTATCACCAAGAAACATTTACTATGCATGCCATTGGTCAGCGATGCTGGCTATAGACAACACCCAGCATCGCCACCCTTATTGTTGATGTATAGTAAGGGATAGCTGGAAATATAACTGCTATGTGCCTAACCACTAATCCTAATACCCCTAAACTGAAGTACCCCATGATGGCAAACAAACACTACACTAATAAAGATCTAAACTGCCACATACCTACCACAAGTATCTGTTAATCCCTATCCCGCCACATAACCACCAAAGTATCTATCTTTTAACCCCTATTCCACCACAAGTATCTATTAACCCCTATGCTGCCACATACCAAGTCAATAGCAAGAACATTTTTAAATTTAAATTCTAATCATCCAATAGAAAAGAAGTATTAGAATTTGAATACATTCCTGCTATTGGCTAATTCAAATCAGCCAATAGGGAGTGATTGATTTAAAATCAGCCAACCGGAATTAAGTGGTACCCCTATATATTAGGCTCCTCGCTACCGGAATTTCAGTGTGTGGCAGCGACAGCATGAAGGGGAGAGCTCGTAGAAGAGAGCCAAAGAAAAGAAGATGCAGAGCGGAGGTGGCGGAAAAGGTCGCCTTGGCCACCATGAAGATGGGCCCCCAGCGCCAGAGCCTGGATGAAAAGGCCCCCGATGTTGAAGAAGATTGCGGAGCAGAGGCAGCGTAAAAGGCTGACGAAGTCCACCTCTGCCCCTGCAAAGATGGGCCCCTGGCACCAGGATTTGGGATGAAGAGGGCCCAGCGTCGGATCAAGAGGAGCCAGATTACCCAACGATGAGTACCACTTTTGGGGTTAGTTAGGGCTATTTTGGGATGCATTTTTTTATAAAAAAAATTTAAGAATAGGCTTTTTTATTTTAACTTTTATTTTCTAAGAAAGGTTTTTTTGAGTTATATTTTGTTATTATGGGGGTAGGGGTTACTTGTATAGTAGAGGGGGATTTTGATCACTGATCACTTTAGGGCATTGCCCTACAAAAGACCCTTTTAAGGGCTATAGCTATTTATTTTAGCATTAGGGTTTAGTTTATTAATTTTTTGTTTTGGGTGGGTTTTTTTATTTTATGGGGCATGTAGTTTAGAGTTAGGTATAAAGGCATTTTTTATTTTAAATACTGTAGTTTATTTTTTGTAAAAAAAAATTTTTATTGTAACTTAGTGGCGTTAGTTCACAGGGGGGTTAGTTTAGAGGAGTGTTAGGTGTTAGTGTAGTTCTAGTTTGCATTGGGAGGTGGCGGTTTAGTCCTTAATCTCCTAACCACCCCCATATCACTAATGTATTTGAATATTTTATTATTGTACATTTGCTTGCATAGGGGTTAAAGGGACATGAAACCCAATTTGTTTCTTTCATGATTTAGAAAGAGTATGTCATTTTAAACAACTTTCCAAATAACTTCTATTATCTAATTTGCTTCATTCTCTTGATATCCTTTGCTGAAAAGCATATCTAGATAGGCTTAGCAGCTACTGATTGGTGGCTGCACATTGATGCCTCGTGTGATTGGCTCACCCATGTGCATTGCTATTTCCTCAGCAAAGGATATCTAAAGAATGAAGCAAATTTGATAATAGAAGTAAATTCAAATGTTGTTTAAAATTGTATTCTCTACCAAATTCATGAAAGACAATTCTTGGGTTTACTGTCCCTTTAAACATACACTGTAGGTAAATTCAGAGCTAGAGCAGAAATGCACTACTGGGAGCTAGCTGGGAGCCAATGACAAGAGGTATATGTGAGTAGCCACCAATCCCCAGCTAGCTCCCAATAGTGCATTGCTTCTTATGAACCTCCACTTTGTATGCTTTTTAGAAAAGGATACTAAAAGAATAAAATCAGTAGAAAAAAAGTTTCTGCAATCTGTGCAAGTTAAAAAGTCATTTTATTACAAAAGTCTGTAAAAAAAATACAATATCAAATACAAGACATATAATCCAACATCATGGTCAATTGAAGCAGCATGTCTGACTGGTTTCGGCCTGTTAGACTACACAAATAGATAAATAAAATCAATTTGATCATAGAAGTCATTTAAAAAAAAGCTACTAAAATTGTATGTTTTATGTAAACCATTAAAGGGACAGTCAACACCAGAATTTTTGTTGTTTTAAAAGATAGATAATCCCTTTATTACCCATTCCCCAGTTTTGCATAACCAACACAGTTATATTAATATACTTTTTAGCTCTGTGATTACCTTGTATCTAAGTATCTTCTGACAGCCCCCTGATCACATGACATTTTATTTATTATCTATTTACTTTCATTTTAGCCAATTAGTGCAGTGTCTGCCACAAGCCACGGGCGTGCTCACAATCGGCTAGATTTAGAGTTGGGCGGTAGCCGTCAAAACCAGCGTTAGAGGCTCCTAACGCTGGTTTTGGGCTACCGCCGGTAGTTAGAGTCAGTCATTAAAGGGTCTAACGCTCACTTTCCAGCCGCGACTTTTCCATACCGCAGATCCCCTTACGTCATTTGCGTATCCTATCTTTTCAATGGGATCTTTCTAATGCCGGTATTTAGAGTCGTGGCTGAAGTGAGCTTTAGAAATCTAATGACAAAACTCCAGCCGCAGAAAAAAAACAGTAGTTAAGAGCTTTCTGGGCTAACGCCGGTTTATAAGGCTCTTAACTACTGTGCTCTAAAGTAAACTAACACCCATAAACTACCTATGTACCCCTAAACCGAGGTCCCCCCACATCGCCGCCACTCTATTAAAAATTTTTAACCCCTAATCTGCCGACCGCACACCGCTGCCACCTACATTATCCCTATGAACCCCTAATCTGCTGCCCCTAACACCGCCGACCCCTATATTATATTTATTAACCCCTAATATGCCGCCCCCAACGTTGCCACTACCTACCTACACTTATTAACCCCTAATCTGCCGACCGGACCGCGCCGCTATTATAATAAAGTTATTAACCCCTAATCCGCCTCACTCCCGCCTCAATAACCCTATAATAAATAGTATTAACCCCTAATCTGCCCTCCCTAACATCGCCGACACCTAACTTCAAGTATTAACCCCTAATCTGCCGATCGGAGCTCACCGCTACTCTAATAAATTTTTTAACCCCTAAAGCTAATTCTAACCCTAACACCCCCCTAAATTAAATATAATTTTATTCTAACGAAATAAATTAACTCTTATTAAATAACTTATTCCTATTTAAAGCTAAATACTTACCTGTAAAATAAACCCTAATATAGCTACAATATAACAAATAATTATATTGTAGCTATTTTAGGATTAATATTTATTTTACAGGCAACTTTGTATTTATTTTAACCAGGTACAATAGCTATTAAATAGTTAATAACTATTTAATAGTTACCTAGTTAAAATAATTACAAAATTACCTGTAAAATAAATCCTAACCTAAGTTACAATTAAACCTAACACTACACTATCAATAAATTAATTAAATAAACTACCTACAATTATCTACAATTAAACCTAACACTACACTATCAATAAATTAATTAAATACAATACCTACAAATAAATACAATTAAATAAACTAACTAAAGTACAAAAAATAAAAAAGAACTAAGTTACAAAAAATAAAAAAATATTTACAAACATTAGAAAAATATTACAACAATTTTAAACTAATTACACCTACTCTAAGCCCCCTAATAAAATAACAAAGACCCCCAAAATAAAAAAATGCCCTACCCTATTCTAAATTACAAAAGTTCAAAGCTCTTTTACCTTACCAGCCCTTAAAAGGGCCCTTTGCGGGGCATGCCCTAAAGAATTCAGCTCTTTTGCCTGTAAAAAAAACCCATACAATACCCCCCCCCACATTACAACCCACCACCCACATACCCCTAATCTAACCCAAACCCCCCTTAAATAAACCTAACACTAAGCCCCTGAAGATCTCCCTACCTTGTCTTCACCATGCCAGGTTCACCGATCGGTCCAGAAGAGGGTCCGAAGTCTTGATCCAAGCCCAAGCGGGGGGCTGAAGAGTGACGTCCATCCTCGGGCTGAAGTCTGGATCCAAGCGGCGGCTGAAGAAATCCATCATCGGGCTGAAGTCTTGATCCAAGCGGGCGCTGAAGAAGTCCATCATCGGGATGAAGTCTTCTATGAAGCAGCATCTTCAATCTTCTTTCTTCCGGAGCCATCATCTTCCAGCCGACGCGGAACATCATCTTCTACCAACGCCTACTCGCCGAATGACGGTTCCTTTAAATGACGTCATCCAAGATGGCGTCCGTCGAATTCCGATTGGCTGATAGGATTCAATCAGCCAATCAGAATTAAGGTAGGAAAATTCTGATTGGCTGATGGAATCAGCCAATCAGAATCAAGTTCAATCCGATTGGCTGATCCGATCAGCCAATCAGATTGAGCTTGCATTCTATTGGCTGATTGGAACAGCCAATAGAATGCGAGCTCAATCTGATTGGCTGATCGGATCAGCCAATCGGATTGAACTTAATTCTGATTGGCTGATTCCATCAGCCAATCAGAATTTTCCTACCTTAATTCCGATTGGCTGATAGAATCCTATCAGCCAATCGGAATTCGACGGACGCCATCTTGGATGACGTCATTTAAAGGAACCGTCATTCGGCGAGTAGGCGTTGGTAGAAGAGGATGTTCCGCGTCGGCTGGAAGATGATGGCTCCGGAAGAAAGAAGATTGAAGATGCTGCTTCATAGAAGACTTCATCCCGATGATGGACTTCTTCAGCGCCCGCTTGGATCAAGACTTCAGCCCGATGATGGATTTCTTCAGCCGCCGCTTGGATCCAGACTTCAGCCCGAGGATGGACGTCACTCTTCAGCCCCCCGCTTGGGCTTGGATCAAGACTTCAGACCCTCTTCTGGACCGATCGGTGAACCTGGCATGGTGAAGACAAGGTAGGGAGATCTTCAGGGGCTTAGTGTTAGGTTTATTTAAGGGGGGTTTGGGTTAGATTAGGGGTATGTGGGTGGTGGGTTGTAATGTGGGGGGGGGTATTGTATGGTTTTTTTTTACAGGCAAAAGAGCTGAATTCTTTGGGGCATGCCCCGCAAAGGGCCCTTTTAAGGGCTGGTAAGGTAAAAGAGCTTGGAACTTTTGTAATTTAGAATAGGGTAGGGCATTTTTTTATTTTGGGGGTCTTTGTTATTTTATTAGGGGGCTTAGAGTAGGTGTAATTAGTTTAAAATTGTTGTAATTTTTTTCTAATGTTTGTAAATATTTTTTAATTTTTTGTAACAGTTCTTTTTTATTTTTTGTACTTTAGTTAGTTTATTTAATTGTATTTATTTGTAGGAATTGTATTTAATTTATTTATTGATAGTGTAGTGTTAGGTTTAATGTTAGATAATTGTAGGTATTTTATTTAATTAATTTATTGATAGTGTAGTGTTAGGTTTAATTGTAACTTAGGTTAGGATTTATTTTACAGGTAATTTTGTTATTATTTTAACTAGGTAACTATTAAATAGTTATTAACTATTTAATAGCTATTGTACCTGGTTAAAATAATTACAAAGTTGCCTGTAAAATAAATATTAATCCTAAAATAGCTACAATATAATTATAATTTATATTGTAGCTATATTAGGGTTTATTTTACAGGTATTTAGCT
The DNA here is from genome assembly GCF_027579735.1 of Bombina bombina. Classification (NCBI taxonomy): domain Eukaryota; kingdom Metazoa; phylum Chordata; class Amphibia; order Anura; family Bombinatoridae; genus Bombina; species Bombina bombina. Next base: position 56,061,709 of record NC_069506.1, read on the forward strand.
TTAAATAGGAATAAGTTATTTAATAAGAGTTAATTTATTTCGTTAGAATAAAATTATATTTAACTTAGGGGGGTGTTAGGGTTAGGTTTAGAATTAGCTTTAGGGGTTAAAAAATTTATTAGAGTAGCGGTGAGCTCCGATCGGCAGATTAGGGGTTAATACTTGAAGTTAGGTGTCAGCAATGTTAGGGAGGGCAGATTAGGGGTTAATACTATTTCTTATAGGGTTATTGAGGCGGGAGTGAGGCAGATTAGGGGTTAATACATTTATTTTAGTAGCGCTCAGGTCCGGTCGTCAGATTAGGGGTTAATAAGTGTAGTTAGGTGGAGGCGACGTTGGGGGCGGCAGATTAGGGGTTAATAAATATAATATAGGGGTCGGCGATGTTAGGGCAGCAGATTAGGGGTACATAGGGATAATGTAGGTGGCGGGGGTGTACGGAGCGGCAGATTAGGGGTTAAAAATAATATGCAGGGGTCAGCGATAGCGGGGGTGGCAGATTAGGGGTTAATAAGTGTAAGGTTAGGGGTGTTTAGACTCGGGGTACATGTTAGAGTGTTAGGTGCAGACGTAGGAAGTGTTTCCCCATAGGAAACAATGGGGCTGCGTTAGGAGCTGAACGCTGCTTTTTTGCAGGTGTTAGGTTTTTTTTCAGCTCAAACAGCCCCATTGTTTTCTATGGGGGAATCGTGCACGAGCACGTTTTTGAAGCTGGCCGCGTCCGTAAGCACCGCTGGTATCGAGAGTTGCAGTGGCGTTAAATTATGCTCTACGCTCCCTTTTTGGAGCCTAACGCACTGAAAACCCAGCCATTCTGTGAACTCTAAATACCAGCGGTATTTAAAAGGTGCGGGGGGAAAAAAGCAAGCGTAGCTAACGCACCCCTTTGGCCGCAAAACTCTAAATCTAGGCGAATGTTATCTATATGGTTTACCTGAACTAGCTCTCTCCTGTTGTGAAAAGCAAATACAAAAGCAGGTGATTAGAGGCGGCCTTCAAGGGCTTATAAATTATCATATGAGCCTTCCTAGGTTTAGCTTTCAACTAAGAATACCAAGAAACAAAGCAAAATTGGTAATAAAAGTAAATTGGAAAGTTGTTTAAAATTACATGCCCTATTTGAAACATGAAAGGTTTAAAGTCCCTTTAAAGTTATATCTTTTTTTTTAACTATTTTTAAAAATATTGCTATCCCAAGTAAAAGTATAAGCCATCCTTATCATTTAGGGATCAATTTATCTATAATTATTACAACTTTTTTTTAACAATTTAAAAAACAAACAAACAATTTCAAACAGACACTGTACTCTATTATTCACATGAAACAGCATATATGAAACATGGTGGAATTGTCTTTGTCCAGAAAAGTGAGGCGAAAACTATTTAAATTTAATTTAAAACTAATACTCTAGTATCAGTTCTGTATATCCTTCAAAAAATCATTGGCTGATAGATAGTTCCTGTTAATGTTCATGATAAGCCAATGAGCAGAAAGTGCCTCTATCAGTCAATATGAATTCACAGGGAATACACAATGTTATAATTTAAACATTATTTATTTAAATTATTATAATTGTATTAAAGGGACAGTCAAGTCCAAAAAAAACTCATGTTTCAAATAGGGCATGTAATTTTAAACAACTTTCCAATTTACTTTTATCACCAATTTTGCTTTGTTTTCTTGGTATTCTTAGTTGAAAGCTAAACTAGGAGGTTCATATGCTAATTTCTTAGACCTTAAAGGTCGCCTCTAATCTAAATGCATTTTGGTTATGCAAAACTGGGGAATTGGTAATAAAGGGATTATCTATCTTTTAAAACAAACAATTCTGGGGCGCAATCAAATATACCGCCCATAATTTCATTTCGCACATCGGGGTATTACAGACACTGCGCCGTTAGATGCTAAACTGGAGTAAGTAGGACAAACTGGCGATCTTCCGAAATGGGCGCAAATACACATTTTAGTCATCGCAAGTAACTTATGCCAGTATTTTGTCCACGGAAAGTCTCAATAAAGAGTAGTTTTATGCAAATTAGGCTAGCACTCGTAAAAATGAACCGCGATTTCATATAAAAATGTGACATGTAATTACGCTATTCAAAATTCATATATAAACCCATGCGCAGCCTCCATTTTCTTCAGTGTGTTTGGATGGTTTGTTGAGCTACAGCACACTACACTGGAGTGGAGGATTAGTGAGAGTAGAGAGAGAGGCGCAAACAGAGGAGTTAGTTAGGTCGCATTGTTGTTTGATTAAGCTTGTACACTTACACATATTTTTACATATTGCACACATTTTGCATACATACATATACAAATACACCACACTTTTTTTTCTAACACCTCACACATTTTATTTGAATTATACAGTGTGATAAGCTGAGTGTTTGGTTGTGATTGTGTGTGATTGAACTGGGAGTGAGTGTGAGTGTGTGTAGTGTGATTTAGTGTGAGGATGGCAGGGAGAGGTAGGGCGGAGGGGAGGAGGGGAGAGGAGTGGCAGGGAGAGGAGTATTGTAGAGGACAGGAGGAGCAGTGGGGTCCCCGTCAGGGAGTAAGTGGAGTGGGGAGAGGGAGAGCTAGAAGGGATGATGGGAGGGGAGATGCCCAAGAGCCCCAGAGACCAGGCACATCTAGGAGAGGGACAGAGGGTGCACATGGGGACAGAAGGGGGGAGGAGGGAGAAGATAGGGAGGAACCCACACTAGGGACATCACAGGGAGCAAGCCAGGTGTCCATGGAGGATGAGAGGCTGAGATGTCCCAACTTCTCATTTGATGAAAATGTTGCCATAGTCCAGGCCATCATGGACAATTACAGTGCCCTCTTTGGGCAGGAGAAGGGCAAAGGAAGTGCTAACAGGCAAAAAACGGCATGGTTGGCGGTAGAGGATGCCGTCAACAGTGTGTCCCGCAGAGGAGGACTGTTGAGGGCCTGAAAAAGCGGTGGAATGACTGCAAGAGGTGGGTGAAAGAAAAGATGGGGCAGGAAGCTATGCACCAGAGGGGAACAGGCGGTGGTCCATCCCTGGACATAGAATATAACACCTGGCAGGAGATGATACGCAGGTCCCTGAGTATCACAGCAGTCCGTGGACTTCCAGGGGCTTGTGACTCAGGGGCTGCAACCACAGCACATCATGCTGGTGAGTAACATCCCACACACCAGTATTATATGTATTTGAGATATAACATCCTTTAATATCACACATTCATGTACACAATGAGGAGCATGGTATTTGGCCTACTAACAAAAACATCTACAATTATATTTGACATTAATGCTACTTAATACAATGCAATTCATGATATGAGGTGGAATAGTGCAATACTAACATGTCTCAGAGTAACACAGGCCACAAGCCACATGTAGAGTTTTCAGTAAATGGACACTATAGCCATCACAATACTTTTAGCTCAAGAAAGCAGGTTCTGTGCCTACATCAGGCTAAAGTAAATTGTGTGACCATAGTGTCACTTAAAGAACACATTTTTTCCATCATTGACATGTACACATAACTATTGTATGAAACACATACCTGTATACTGCGCATATTAAAATCCCTTATAGCACAAATCACAATGTGCACATAGCTGACTGTACTAATCCCTCTCATCATTTGACTCCTCCACAGAACCTCCTGTCACGAGGATACAAACAGGCATGCCGCCACCACCACCACCACCAGTCACAGGCATGCAGCCACCACCACCAGTCTTCAGGCAACCACATGAACAGTATGCTCCCAGGCATGAGCAGGGTTGGATTGCTTCAGTTGAGGACCCGGGAGTGATGCCACCACCATTGCCATATGACCCCTGGCAAGATTCCTGGCCAGAGGAATATACTTCTTTTGGCTTTGAGGGGGAGTCAAGACAGCCACAAAGGGTCCATGTATTTACCACCCCCAACACAATCTCAGGGCAGTCATGGCTTTTACCCACAGACTATGTCACAAGAAGTGCCAAGTGGACAGGCTGAGTGGTCACACACTGGTCATCAGTGGGACTATCAATCAACCCTGAGAGTTCCACCATCCTCATCACTTGGGCGAGTTCCACCATCCTCATCACTTGGGTGAGCTCCACCATCCTCATCACTTGGGTGAGCTCTACCATCTGCAGATGAAAATATAGCTGAAAGTACTCAAGCACCAGCAGATGCAGCTGAACCTGCCCCACCAGAAACAGCAGATGCAGCTGAACCTGCCCCACCAGAAACAGCAGATGCAGCTGAACCTGCCCCACCAGAAACAGCAGATGCAGCTGAACCTGCCCCACCAGAAACAGCAGATGCAGCTAAACCTGCCCCACCAGAAACAGCAGATGCAGCTGAACCTGCACATCAAGCAACTAGAAGCCCTGCTGCTCAAGAGCCTGTGGATGCATTGTATTCTTCCCTAGGTGAGGAATACATTGCACTCCAGAGGAGGCTCATAACAAGCTCCAAGAGCAGACAAAGAGGCCAAGAGAGGTTCCACAGGAGCCAAGAGAGGTTCTTCAGGAGCCAAAAGAGGTTCTTCAGGAGCCAAGAGAGGTTACACAGACGTAGCATAGAGCTGCAGAGGGACATGGCAGCATCATTAAGTGGAAGTGTTCAAAACCAGTCACAGATGATGCAAATTCTGTCTGATATGCAGATGCAGATGGACAATAGATGGCGAGAACAAAATCAACTCTTGGGTGTGTTGGTTGAGCACTTTACACACCAGCAGGACACTGCCTCCAGCCTATCATCTGTGGCCAGCACACCAGCAGAAACATCAGAATCTTCTCAAACCAGGAGAACAAGGCAATCCACTACAGTCACCTCAGCTCCCTCATCTAAGAAGCCAAAAAAGAAATACATATTCTTATAGTTCACCATAAATCTTGTCCTCTGTTATTTACCATATAATTGTCATCCACATCCATGTGAGGTGTGTTTTAGTACACTAATATTATTAAAACATATAATAAGGCCTGTGTGGAAATGGCAAAAAAAGGTAATATTATCCTGTTTATGACATATTCTTGTACTATAACTCACATCCACAATAGTTGTTTATGAAGGGTACATATAGTAATATTGACTTCTAAGATGTAAATCAGTGTATCTCACATCCAATATAAATTGTCACATTGGTATATATAGTAGTGATGTTACTGATAGGGTGGGCATTATCAGGTGTTTTAAGGCTGCAGGTGAGAGGTTGGGTTGTCTGTGATTGGTTTGACACAATTGCAAAGAGGCAGCCTTCAAGAAGGTCTTAGAAATTATCATATGAGCCATCCTAGGTTTTGCTTTCAACTAAGAATACCAAGAGAACAAAGCAAGTGTTATAATTAAATCTGAAAGTAGTTTGAAATAACATGCCCTATTTAAAAGAAGAAGGTTTTTTTGGACTTGACTGTCCCTTTATATATTTTGGCATCAGTGCCAAGCTGTGTTAGCATTAGAATAAATTACACTCCAGTGGGTTCTAAAGAGATGAAGGTAATTTAATGTAAATAAGCAAGTATATGTCCACAATGTGATAAAGTACCTACAAGCTCAATCCATTTGATTATGTTGTGGCTTCAAACTATTTCAAATACACAAATAAACCTTAAAAAAACAATATCATAGTATACTGTCCCTTTAACCTTAAGATGCTGCTTAAATGTATGTGTTTGTTAAGGCTTCCAGGGAGTTACGTTGCTTTTTTAGTCAGTGCAAGGGTTGCTGCGCCTGCAATATGTGGCGAGATGAGAATGGAGTAGATTTTCTGAATTCTGCGCGCGTAAGTCCTTACGCTGTATATTGGATACCAAATTGCGCGGCTGTTCTATGTTAGTCTATGGCTAAAAAAAATAAATCCGAAGGGTAAAATATACGCACGTAACTTGTATGCTACGCCGTATATGTAATACCAAATTCGCGTAAAATATGGCGGCGGAGGATTTTGCGGGCGACGCTGCATATGTAATGGAGGCCCTGGTGTTGACTGTCCCTTTAAGCTCAATTAATTAACATATTTAGAAAATTATATTCCTACATTTCTAAACCTGTACAATGGTTAAAAAAATCCTAAATTTGTTTATAAGGAAGATATAGATAATGCATAACCATTATTATTTATTTATTATTTTTTATTTTTATTTTAAATAAAAATGATAAATACTTTAAAACTTTTAAAATGTATTTTTTTATTGTTTTAATTTATAAAATACAATAATTCAATAACAGAATAAGTGTTTTGTTTTTACTTATTTGATATAAATTACTTTTCGGCTGCAACTGTAAAAAAAAAAATGGGAAAAAAAGTGAAATCTGTAGAACGCTTAGCTGAAATATTGATCTTATTTTGTGTCAGACTTTTGGGTATGAGGGTTATTGTCTTATATAAAAATGTATTTCTTCTGCGTTTCTATTAGTTCTTCCATCACTGCATGCGTTTCTTTAGAGGGAAGAAACGAATGACCTGTCTGCGTTAGAAAGAAATGTGAAATAAATATGTTTCCAAGCTGTACGGGTTCTCTGATACCACAATCTTCAATGACTCAATGTATCAAATCGTAAGGAAGCAATCAAATTTTGAAATGATATTACCAGAAGAGACACGAAAGGACAAACGTATCAACAGTACCTAGGTGCTCAGTCAAGTCTTTTGTCACCAATTTTAAAACAGATGGTTAAAAACATTAGAGGGGTGGAAACAACTCATTTATAATATTTTGTTCTTTTATGTTCCGAGTACTGTAATTGTTGTGTTATATTAAAGGAACATTTACGGTTACATGCAATTTTAAAAAAGTTTCCACTTATCTTGTATTATTAAATTTACTTTGATCTCATTGTATTCTTTGTTAAAGAGATACTACATGGCCGGAAATAGTGCTGCCATCTGGTACATTTGAAAATGGATAACATTCTTGCAGAACTGCTGCCATATAGTGATCCAGACAAGTGCATGTTCCGTAGCTTTGGTTCCTGCTTTTCAACAGAAGATACTAAGAGAACGAAGAAATTTTGATAATAGAAGTAAATTAGAAAGTTGTTTAAAATAGCATGCTCTATCTGAAGCATGAAAGAAAAATGTCCCTTTAATCATATATTATAGAAAAAAAAAACACTTTGCAATGTATTTTATACATTTTTTGCCTGCTTTTCATGTAAATTAAATTCACTGCACTCAGTGGGACTGGATAGCATTTTGTCAAATTCAGAACCCACAGTCTACTACATGTTGCCGAGTGATTGATTGATTGATTGATTGATAAGTGATGGTGATCATTTATATCAAAACTGATCACAGCAAAGAAGAAAAACAACATTCAAGGGGTGTGTCCCTAGACTTCAAAACAATGCAAATTGTTTCATTAAAATGAAAGTTTTAAATACTTTGAAACATATATTTTATATTTTGCAGTGATTTTTTTTTGATGTGTGAGTATATATATATATATATATATATATATATACACACATATACATATACACACACACATATACATATACACACACACACATATACATATACACACACACATATACATATACACACACACATATACATATACACACACACACAGTAACTCACAAAAGTGAGTACACCCCTCACATTTTTGTAAATATTTTATTATATCTTTTCACATGACACTGAAGAAATTACACTTTGCTACAATGTAAAGTAGTGAGTGTACAGCCTGTATAACAGTGTAAATTGCTGTCCCCTCAAAATAACTCAACACACAGCCATTAATGTCTAAACCGTTGGCAACAAAAGTGAGTACATCCCTAAGTGGAAATGTCCAAATTGGGCCCAATTAGCCATTTTCCCTCCCTGGTGTCATGTGATTCTTTAGTGTTACAAGGTCTCAGGTGTGAATGGGGAGCAGGTGTGTTAAATTTGGTGTTATCGCTCTCACACTCTCTTATACTGGTCACGGGAAGTTCAACATGGCACCTCATGGCAAAGAACTCTCTGAGCATCTGAAAAAAAGGAATTGTTGTTCTACATTAAGATGGCTTAGGCTATAAGAAGATTGCCAAGACCCTGAAACTGAGCTGCAGCACGGTAGGCAAGACCATACAGCGGTTTCACAGGACAGGTTACACTCAGAACAGGCCTCACCCATGCTCGACCAAAGAAGTTGAGTGCATGTGCTCAGCATCATATCCAGAGGTTGCCTCTGGGGTTAACTGCCTGGGTTGCTGGGAACTTTGCAGCTGTCTGTCAGTGTTCAGAGCTGTAGAGTTTGCTGTGGCTTGGGCTTGATTCTTTGGTTTTGCTTTTAAACATTTCTGTGAATCTGCTGGCGAGTGCCAGGTTTTCTGTGTGTTATATATATATAAAATAAACAGGTCCCGCACTCTCCGCTGTGAAAACACAAACTTCTTTAATTGAACTGTGACGTTTTGGGGTAGTTAGCACCTTCCTCAGACAGATAAGGTTATCAGTCAGAGGAAGGGGCTAACTACCCCGAAACGTCACAGTTCAATTAAAGAACTTTGTGTTTTCACAGTGGAGAGTGCGGGACCTGTTTATTTAATTTGTTTACTTTTCCTACCCAAAGCACCCCGGAAGTTGGAAGTTTATTTTATTGTGTGTGCAGATCCCCTGCTTGTTTTTATATATATATATATATATATATATATATATATATATATATATATATATATATATATATATATATATATATATATATATATATATACTGTATATATATATATATATATATATATATACACACACACACACACACATATATACACTATATACACACACACACACACACATATATATATATATACACACCCATATATATATATATATATATATACACACACACACATATATACACTATATATACACACACACACACACATATATATATATATATATATATATATACACACCCATATATATATATATATATATATATATATATATATACACACACATACATACATATACACACACACATACATATTATATATACACATGATCACTGGATGTTACCCACGGTTGGCAGCCGTAAATCCTGGGATATCCAAAAAAGCAGGCAGACACAGGATTTCCTCAATCATCTTTATTCAGCAAGGAAAGGATAATTTCCAAACGTTTTGGCTCTCGCAGGAGCCTTTCTCAATGGATGCCAAACAGACATACAGTGAACACCCAAGACCCTCCCCTATATACCAGCATGACCTAGTATGTACCAATCAGGAAGCAGCAACTATGCATCTCAATCTTATAGGTAACACATGTGCACCATGCTTTCAGTATGAGCGATTGCGGATGACATCATCAAACCGCATCAGCCTGAACATACATAGACACTGCCGGTTGTCATAGAGACAGACGCAGCAAAACATACGCGCAGCTGTAACAGCAGAAGGAGCATGTAAACATAGAGCCACTGTCAGAGTGATATTATACCATAAATGCAAAAAAATCACCCAAATTAAGTGACTAAACATATATAAATATACACTATCAGAAACCTAAAGAGAATATCAAAAGCACAACATTGCACAACACTTAGTAGTAAATAAAACTACAGAATCTGGGTTACCCTCTATACCCACACGGTATCAGTCCAGAGGAACATGTAGTGAAAGTATTCATATGTGAGTTAACCTAGACACATTTATCAGGAGGAAGGGCGCAGAGTGCCCCAGGGTCATGCCAAATAGAATTAATGAAATGAAAAGATGACTCCCAAACATGCCAGGTTAGGCCCTATAACAGCAGCCAAAGTATATGTTAGTGTTTAGACCACGGGGGGTAACCGTGTGCAGATTGAATATCCACCAAGCTTCCGTTCACAATAACGTCAGTGCCCTGTTGCCTCCACGTCTTGGACGAGGTACATGATCTATAAGCATGATTCGCAAGGAGGAGATAGGGTGGCCTGCAGTCAGAAAGTGACAGGCTACCGGCTGAATGCCCTTTATCCAAAGCCTGACGTATGGCTGTCTTGTGATTGGCCAGCCATTCCCTGAATGTTCTCACAGTCTTACCTATGTAATACAAGGAGCATGGGCAAATAATAGCATACACAACACAGTCTGAAGTGCAGGTTAATCTGTGTTTAATAGAAAATCTCCTATTAGTGTGTGGATGCCGAAAAGTATTGCCAGTAATAAGGCTATTGCAAGTCACACAATTTCCACAGTGAAAGCACCCAGGTTTGCCCTTAGGCAGCCACATTTGCTTCTCATAGCAATCCGTGGGGTCATTTAAGACCAAAAGATTCCTCAAGTTGCTAGCCCTCTTGTACACCATTCGTGGGGCCGGAGAGTCCATGAAATGAAGGCTTGTAATCCTTCAAGATCACCATCCAATTTGTGTTAATAGTATTCGCCATAGATTTTGATACTGGGGTGTAGGTTGTTAGAAAGTTTAACCGATGCGACGTTTGTTCAGGTGTTTTCCTGGTTGTAAGTTTCTCTTGTTTCCACTCTCTGGCCGTAAGCCATTGTTGTTGAATCAAAGACATTGGGTACCCCCTCTGTAGGAATCTTTGAGCCATTTCACTTAACTGCATGTTTTTACGGGAGTCATCATTATTGTTGCGGACGACCCGCAGGAACTGTGAGGAGCTGACGACATCTTTTTGAATTTTAGGATGAAAGCTAGTGTAATGAAGAGTAGAGTTCCTATCATTAGCTTTCTGAAATAGTGTGGTGTGTAGTCCGTACCCCTGCTGGGTTTGAACCTTAAAAATGTCTAGATCTAGAAAATGGACTTTATCTGTGTTGTGTTCCATTTTAAATCTAATAGTGGTTTCAAGGCTGTTGAGGACATCGGGCCATTCCACCAGGGCCTCAGAGGAGCCGTTCCAAATAAGGAAGACGTTGTCTATGCAGCGACAGTAGAATTTTATGGAATCCTCTCTGGATAGTATGTTTTGTTTTTCATACATTGCCATGTAGATGTTGGCATATTATGGGGCCATATTCGACCCCATCGCCGTCCCCATGGATTGTAGAAAACAGTCATTTTCAAAAAAAATAAAAAATCTTTTCCAGACAGAATTCCATAAGTTGTAACAAAAATTCTATAGGTGGTCCAGTATAATGTGCATTATCAAGAAGTATTTTTTTCTTCTTCAAGAGGGAGACATGAAAAACATTGGAGATGCGCATTGCAGGAGGAAAGTCAAGAACGTAGGCTACAGGATTGACCCGTTGGAGTATTCAAAAAGGACCAACATAACATGGAGCCAGTTTATTGGAAGGCACATGAAGGTTAAAGTTGCGGGAGGACAGCCAAACCCTCTTAACAACCTGGTAGGAGGCACGGGCAGATGCCTATGATCAGCCTGGAACTTTTTGCGCTGCATAGAACGAAGAAAACAATCCTGAATCTGCACCCACGTGGAATAGAGTTGCCAGAGATGCTCCTCCAAAGCCAGAATACCCTGAGACATGAATGAATCTGGCAAGGATGGTTGAAACCAATAATTTGCCATGAACGAAGATAACTTGGAGGAAGCATTAATAGCACTATTACAAGCAAACTCTGCCCAAGGTAACAGTTCAGACCAATTATTGTGGTGATCTGAGACATAGCAACAGAGGAACTGTTCCAGAGCTTGATTAGACCGCTCCAAAGCCCCATTGGATTGACGGTGATATGCCGAGGAGAAGGAAAACTGGATCCCCATTTGAGCACAAAAGGAACGCCAAAATCTGCAGACAAACTGGCTACCCCGGTCCGACACTATCTCCTTGGGTAACCCATGTAAACGGAAGACCTCCCGGGCAAAAATTGAAGCAAGCTCCTGAGCGGTAGGCAGCTTCTTCAAGGGAATGCAATGTGACATTTTAGAAAAACGGTCAACCACCATAAGGATAACAGTATTGCCATTGGAAACAGGGAGCTCAACAATGAAGTCCATGGAAAGATGTGTCCCAGGGCACTCACCATTAGCAATAGGTTGAAGAAGACCCACAGGAAGACATTGAGGAGTCTTATTTTGTGCACAAACTGAGCAGAAGGCAACATACGCAGCAACATCAGAATGAAGACCTGCCACCAGAATTGTCGAATGACAGACCAAATCATTTGGTTCTTGCCTGGGTGACCTGCGGCTTTAAGATAGTGGTAAGTGTGCAAAAGTTCAGTTCGAAGATTCTCAGGAACAAAACACTTATAACTAGGTTTCTCAGGAGGTGCATTGGTTTGTGCAGCCAGGATCTCCTCCCCCAAGCGAGAAGTCAAATTAGTACGTATGGTAGCCAAAATATGGTCAGGAGGTATAACTGGAGTAGGTACAGACTTCTCCTTGGACAGAGGCGAAAATTGTAGAGAGAGGGCATCAGCCCTAACATTCTTACTAACAGGCAGGTAAGAGACCACATAATTAAACCGAGACAAAAATAGTGCCCATCTGGCCTGTCGGGGTGACAAACATTTTGCTTCAGATAGATAAGTTAAATTCTTATGGTCAGTAAGAATCAGCACTGGTACGCTAGTACCCTCGAGAAGATGCCTCCATTCCTTGAGTGCCAAAATTATGGCCAGTAATTCCCTGTTGCTAATTTCATAATTGCACTCTGCTGGAGACAATTTCTTAGAGAAGAAACAGCACGGATGCAAGGAACCGTCAGGCGTAGTACATTGAGACAAGAGGGCGCCTACTCCAGTCTCAGATGCATCGACCTCAAGAACGAAAGGCAGGACAGGGTTAGGATGAGCCAGAACTGGAGCGGCAGCAAAGGCAGTCTTAAGACTATCAAAGGCCTTAATGGCAGTAGGTGACCAATGGAGTGGATCATTCTCTTTACGGGTCGTGTCTGTGATAGGTTTGATGAAGGAAGAAAAGTTTTTAATAAACTTTCTATACTAATTGGCAAACCCCAAAAATGTTGAATAGACCGAAGACCAACTGGGCGAGGCCACTGCAGAACTGCAGACAACTTGTCAGGATCCATGGAGAACCCTGCAACTGAGATAACATAAGCTAGGAAGGTTACTTGAGTCTGATGGAACTCACATTTCTCAAGTTTACAAAACAGGCCGTTCTCACGTAATCTCTGAAGAACCCATGTAACATCAGAACGATGAGCCTCCAGTGTGGGTGAGTGTATGAGGATGTCGTCTAAATACACCACAACACACTGCGGCAACATATCTCGTAGGACATCATTAATAAATTCCTGGAAAGCAGCAGGAGCATTACATAGGCCAAAGGGCATTACAAGATACTCATAATGCCTGCTCCTGGTGTTAAATGCTGTTTTCCATTCGTGGCCCTCCTTGAATCTAACGAGATTGTACGCTCCTCTCAAATCAAGTTTAGAAAAGACTGTAGCTCCCTTGAGGCGGTCAAAGAGTTCCATAATGAGCGGAATAGGTAAGCATTCTTAATGGTAAAACGATTAAGACCCCTATAATCGATACATGGTCTTAACTCGCCACCCTTTTTCTTCACAAAGAAGAAGCTAGCCCCTGCAGGAGAGCAGGATTTGCGGATGATCTCCACGACAGAGCATTGGCAACATACTCCTCCATACCACAATTCTCTGCAACAGACAGGGGGTAAACCTGGCCCCGAGGAGGAGTGGCTCCGGGTTTCAGGTCTATGGCACAATCGTAAGGCCGGTCAGGAGGCAATGTACCGGCACGCACCTTGTCAAAAACGTCTAGGAACTTTTGGTACTCCTCTGGCAATTGAAATACCGAAGAAGTGCACAGGACTTTGACTGGTTTCCGAGGACAAGTGGAAATACATTGCGGACACCACGACAAAATCTCGGACCTGCACCAGTCGAGACTGGGATTGTGCTTTTGGAGCCAGGGATAACCATAACAACTGGAAAATGCAGAGAATGTATCACCTGGAACTGGAGGGTTTCAAAATGGAGAGCCCCAACAGCCATGGATAATGTAGCGGTTTCATGAGTAATGAGTGCGGGCTGAAGGGGCATGCCATCAATGTCCTCAATAGCAAACGGAACGGACCGAGGCAAAACAGGAATGTAGTGCTTTGATACAAAAGCACTGTCAATTAAATAGCCCATAAAATTCAAAAACACAGGCGCTAAACAGCTTAAAATAGAAAATATATAAAATATATAAAAAAGTGATTTTCGAGCATATAGCGCAATCTATATATGCAAATAGTGACACCCAGTGCGGATTGAATCAACAAAGGAAGTGTAAACAATAGAAATATATAAAATATATGTTTAATTACATAAGTGAAAAAGTAAAATAAAATGAAATGATTTACACACATAAAAGCGCTGATCAGGCGCGATATTGAAGTGTAGTATACATATTAGCAACAATGTAATACAAAAAATAAAACAATGTGAAAACTTTAATTAATTTCCAGTTGAGATCCGATGTGATGATATTTTCAAATGGCCCAGATTTCGAAGAAGGATTTAAATCTTCAATGAGAGCTGGAACGAGATGAGGAAGACCAATAAACGACAGAAAAGGCAACAAAATATGGTTTTCACTTTTACTTACACCGGAGATCGGTGGTTGAATCCTGTATGTTCCTTTCAGTGGCGTAAAACTCCAAACCGCAGTGGGCAGCGAAAATCAATCCAGCAGAGAATATGCAAACACCTTTGCACAGGTAACTGGAAAACTGCACCAACTCTCACTGCGGAGGAATACTTAATGTTTAAGGAAAATCCTATAATTTTTCAGGTACCTGAAAAATTATAGGATTTTCCTTAAACATTAAGTATTCCTCCGCAGTGAGAGTTGGTGCAGTTTTCCAGTTACCTGTGCAAAGGTGTTTGCATATTCTCTGCTGGATTGATTTTCGCTGCCCACTGCGGTTTGGAGTTTTACGCCACTGAAAGGAACATACAGGATTCAACCACCGATCTCCGGTGTAAGTAAAAGTGAAAACCATATTTTGTTGCCTTTTCTGTCGTTTATTGGTCTTCCTCATCTCGTTCCAGCTCTCATTGAAGATTTAAATCCTTCTTCGAAATCTGGGCCATTTGAAAATATCATCACATCGGATCTCAACTGGAAATTAATTAAAGTTTTCACATTGTTTTATTTTTTGTATTACATTGTTGCTAATATGTATACTACACTTCAATATCGCGCCTAATCAGCGCTTTTATGTGTGTAAATCATTTCATTTTATTTTACTTTTTCACTTATGTAATTAAACATATATTTTATATATTTCTATTGTTTACACTTCCTTTGTTGATTCAATCCGCACTGGGTCTCACTATTTGCATATATAGATTGCGCTATATGCTCGAAAATCACTTTTTTATATATTTTATATATTTTATATTTTAAGCTGTTTAGCACCTGTGTTTTTGAATTTTATGGTCTCCTTCCAGAGTCCATAAATATTCTTTCCAAATCACTTTACCAATTGAGGTTGGGAGTTTCCTCTTTATCACCACAGGTTTAATAGTTTCCTTTTTTTTTGCGCAGTTAACCCTTTTGTCTTTTTGTTTTCAATTAAATAGCCCGCAGCACCGGAGTCAACAAGAGGACAACTGTGACCAAAGGTTTCTCCTTTAGCGGTTCCGGGGATGAGGATAAACCACCCAAGGTCTGCCCCGACAGGACCTTAGGTGTGAGCTTTTTTCCGGCCGTGTAGGACAAGACTTCAAAAGGTGGCCCTGTTACCCACAATAGAGGCAGAGCCCCTCCCTCCTCCTAAAGGCCCTCTCCGCCGCGGAGAGACATGTGAATCACAACTGCATTGGCTCAGCAGTACCTGGTGACTCAGGACCAGGAGGCATGGGAGGAGAGGGAGGCATGGGTGAGAACGAACACGTAGGACACAACGGAACAGGAGGCTTCCGCAAGCGCTCCTTGAAAGAGGGTCTCTCTCTCTGAGTCTGATGTCAATTAGGATAAAAAAAAGACACCAATGTCTCGAGATCCTCTGGTAAATCTCTGGCAGCAACTTCATCTTTAATCGCATCAGAGAGCCCATGAAAGAAGGCAGCAATAAGTGCTTCATTGTTCCAATCTACCTCTGCAGCAAGCGTACGGAACTTAATGGCATACTGAGCAACAGATCTTGTACCTTTCTGAATGGACACGAGTCGTTTAGCAGCAGAGGAGGAGCGAGCCGAAACATAAAATACCCTTCGAAAAGGAGGCCACAAATTCAGGGTAATTTGAAATCACAGGTTTATTAGTCTCCCACAAGGGATTAGCCCAGAAAAGAGCTTTGTCAGAGAGTAACGAGATGAGAAATCCCACCTTAGCTCTGTCAGAGGCAAATGCCTGAGGTAACATCTCAAAGTAAATGCCCACCTGGTTCAAAATCCCTCTGCACTGAATTGGATCCCCTCCATATCGCTGAGGTAGACATGCAGAACCGGACATGCTCCTGGTAGGACTAGGTGCAGCAGCGGAAACAGGAGCAGCCATAACTTGTGGGACACTTTGGTCCAAATGTGCAGTGCGAGTCAACAGGGTTTGCAGGGCTAGTGCAAATTGATCCAAGCGGTGATCCTGTTCATCCATCCTGGAAATGATGGTAGGTAAAGGTGGATTATTAGCACCATCAGGATTCATGGCCCTTGAATAATGTCAGGGTGCCAGGAATCAGACTGAGACGAGAATTGCAAAAAATAAATCACACCTTTATTAATAGCAAAAAATAATAAAAATGTCCACAAGTCAAATAAGCCAAGAGTCAAAATCAGAGCTGATAGTCAGACGAGCTGAGTCAGGAGCCAAAGCGAGTTGTCAGACGAGCCAGAATCAGTAACAAGGAGAACAGCAGAGTCAGGAACAAGCCAGGGATCAGGAACCAGAAGGGACGTCAGACAGCCAGGTAATACACAGGAAATGGAACTCACAAACAGGTCTGAGACAACGCAAGGGCAAAGCATACTGAACAAGGGCCCTTTAAATAATAAGTGATGACATCACAATTCTGAGACTGCAACCTGTCTCACATGGATGATGTACACCAGTCTGTCCAAAAAAGGGCGTGCAGGAAATGAGCAGCACTATCACACACTATGCACCAGAGTCAGCAAGAGAGGTGAGTAAAATGGCTGCCAGCAGCACATGGCAAACAAAGCAGAGAAAAAACCCTGACAATTACATAGGTAAGACTGTGAGAACATTCAGGGATCACAAGACAGCCATAGGTCAGGCTTTGGATAAAGGACATTCAGAACAGCCGGTAGCCCATCACTTTCTGACTGCAGGCCACCCTATCTCCTCCTTGCGAACCATGCTTATAGATCATGTACCTCGTCCAAGACAAGGAGGCAACAGGGCACTGACATTATTGCGAATGGAAGCTAGGTGGATATTCAATCTGGACACGGTTACCCCCCGTGGTCTAAAACACTAACACAGACTTTGGCTGCTGTTATAGGGCCTAACCTGGCATGTTTGGGAGTCATCTTTTTCATTGCATTCATTCTATTTGGCATGACCCTGGGGCGCTCTGCGCCCTTCCTCCTGATAAATGTGTCTAGGTTAACTCACATATGAATGCTTTCACTACATGTTCCTCTGGACTGATACCATGTGGGTATAGAGGGTAACCCAGATTCTGTAGTTTTATTTACTACTAAGTGTTGTGCAATGCTGTGCTTTTGATATTCTCTTTAGGTTTCTGATAGTGTATATTTATATATGTTTAGTCACTTAATTTGGGTGATTTTTTTTGCATTTATGGTATAATATCACTCTGACAGTGGCTCTATGTTTACCTGCACCTTCTGCTGTTACAGCTGTGCGTATGTTTTGCTGCGTCTGTCTCTATGACAACCGGCAGTGTCTATGTATGTTCAGGCTGATGCGGATTGATGATGTCATCCGCAATCGCCCATACTGAAAGCATGGTGCACAGGTGTTACCTATAAGATTGAGATGCATAGTTGCTGCTTTTTGATTGATACATACTAGATCATGCTGGTATATAGGGGAGGGTCTTAAGTGTTCACTGTATGTCTGTTTGGCTTCCATTGAGAAAGGCTCCTGCGAGAGCCGAAACGTTTGGAAATTATCCTTTCCTTGCTTAATAAAGATGATTGAGGAAACCCTGTGTCTGCCTGCTTTTTGGATATCCCAGGATTTACGGCTGCCAGCCATGGGTAACATCCAGTGATCGTGTATACATATTTTCTGCAGAGCACCAGGTGATTGAACTGTTGGAGTGTGCCGTGTCCCTATATATATATACATATATATATATATATATATATATATATATATATATATATATATATATATATATATATACATACATACATACATAAATATATATATATATATACACACACACATACACATATACACACACACATACATTTATATATTTATTATACATACACACACATGCACTGACGCACAAGTAAAGTGTTCGTTAAGAGGCGGAAAACTTTTTCAAAGCTTGTGACTCTGTTGTGATTGAGGTTGTGACAATTGCAGGCATCTCTTTACTGTTAAGAACTAGTGTGAAGGCTCAGAACAAGGGGCTGGCGGTGTAACTGCCTGAGAGCTTAGGAGAATCCACCTGAGGGGGAGTTTAATGGCAGAGCCTGTGAAGTGATAAGTGAGGGTCAAAGATGTTTGGTATTGTTACCAAGGCAACCTGTGTAGTAGAGAGAC
Organism: Bombina bombina; assembly: GCF_027579735.1. Classification (NCBI taxonomy): domain Eukaryota; kingdom Metazoa; phylum Chordata; class Amphibia; order Anura; family Bombinatoridae; genus Bombina; species Bombina bombina. The sequence continues at coordinate 56,080,269 of NC_069506.1, forward strand.
CTCTGTGCCTGACTGCTGATATGTGAGATGTCTGTCACTGAGCATGGCTGTCATGCTCACGTCACTATATATATATATACCATGCAAAATCAGATTTTCTTTTCACCATCTCACACTTATTTACAGTTAGTCCTGTTATATGCCATACTTCTAGGATGCACTGCTTTAAAACATCCTTACTCAGAGTTTGCAAACCATATGTTATACTGCGTTGCAGTGCCATAAGATACACCTTGGGGTTATTCCACCATATTTTACGCTTACCTTTGGGTAACACTACTATTAAGCACACTCGTGAGTTTTGCTTTGATATTTTGCATTTTCTTCTGGGTCGGTGCCATTATTAACGTTTCACTTGTTAAAGGGACATTGTACACTAGATTTTTCTTTGCATAAATGTTTTGTAGATGATGCATTTATATAGCCCATCTGGCAGTGTTTTTGTAACAATGTATAGTTTTGCTTATTTTTAAATAACATTGCGCTGATATTCAGACTCCTAACCAAGCCCCAAAGTTTTAGATGTATACTGAAGTATACAGACTTCGGACTGCTTCTGTTACAATGGGTCTTTTCATATGCAGCGGTCGGAGGGGGGAGGTTCTGTTATCAGCCCCTTTCAGTGGGTGTCCCAGACTTATCTCATTAACAGTGTTAAATTGGGAGCTTCTAAGTAAGTTTTTATAAGGTTTTACAATGGGTTTTTATATCAGTATTTGTGCATATTATTCTTTCTAGTAGTGTCTATTACATGCAGTTAAATTGGAGTACACTTCCCCTTTAAGAGCACGGCTTATTTACAGGTTACACTTAGTTATGCAGCCCCAAGTTACTTGTGTTGGGTGTGCTACCATATGTCATGCATATTTGGATTTATTGAAAATCAGTTAAAACATTGTATCCATAAAAAACAGGCCACTCATGCGGGATGTCTCTCTGTATATGAAATAGCCATTTCATGTACAGAGGGGCGTCCTTCATGAGTGGACCAGTTTTTTTTATGGATACAATGTTTTAACTGATTTTTTTTTTAAAAAAAGGTAAGTTTTAACCCTTGGATCCCAGTGCTCTTTTTTTTCTTATTTATTATTTTTATTTTGCCAGTTTTTCCTGTGATTTATTTTTCTGAAATCTTACCCTGCAAATGCTACACAGTTATTGTTTGATCAGTGCAGAAGTTCACGAATATATCCAGGGCTGCCACTAGAAATTTTGGGGCCCCTGACTTAACCATTGATCAGGGCCCCCCCCCCCCCTTGACATGTGCAATTTTTGACCAAGTGACTAAAACGTATATGCACTTTATTCTTAAGTGTCTATTTAAACTTGGAAATGTTGTAAAGGTAGTAACATACACAAACACACAGACACACTCATATACTGAAACACACACACACACTCACACAGAAGGATTCACATATAGACACTCTAGCAGACACGCAAAGAAACACACTCAGACACCCAAACAGACACTGACATTGACCTGACAAGTAATGAGGTAGACTACAGTTTTGTAAAAAAAGAGATTTAGAAAGCAAAATATGAAGTTCTGATTATCTTTTTGTAAAGGAAGATGTCAACTAAATGATGACAACAGCATGCAGTGGCTGAATGGAAGGGCCCTGAACTGCCTAAACAATAATTTAAAGGTTAAATGGTGGATTAGGTGACTTCCGGAAAGGTCTCATTAGTCTCAAAGTCTGTGAATAATCAGTAGTAAGGTCAAAATGTCCTAAAAAGGAACAGACAATGGACACACACACACACAAACTCAAACACAAACTTGCACATACACCCAAGGAAACACCGACAGAGACAGCCTCAGAAAACACACAGACATACACACACACACACACACACTGAGACACCCACAGAAAACACACAAAGACATACACACACACACAGAGACAACCACATAAAACACAGAAAGACATATACATTTACACCCCCTTACTGAGACATCCACAGAAAACACACAAAGACATACACACACCCTCACAGAGACACCCACAGAAAACACACACCCTCACAGAGACATCCACAGAAAACACAGACATACACACCCACCCTCATAGAGGCATAAAGAGAAAATACACAAAGACAAACATACACACACCCTCACAAAGACACCCATAGAAAAAGAACAAAGACATATGCACACACCCTCACAGACATCCACAGAAAATGCACAGACATACACACCCACCCTCACAGAGAGACCCACAGAATACAAATACATACACACTCATAGAGACACAAACCAAAGCACAAAGACATAAACACAGACACCCACATAAACACTCACAGGAGGAAACATTTATGCACCTTGCATCCCCTAAATCAACAGTGTGTGACATGCATGATAAAGAAATTGCAGAAATTAAGAGATCACTTTTTAAAGAATCATATTTGTAAATGTGCAAACAAAAATAATTCTGTGAATTCAAAATTGTACATTAATGATCTGGGTAGATGGCTAGATAAAGAAAAGTACTTTTAAAAGGTTGACAGTTAGTTTTTTCCCTATTTTCCCCAACCAAGAGCACAACTTCAAATATAGTGTACAAATGTTCCCATCTGTCAGCTGTACTTATGGATTTTGGAAATGCTGTACTCTATATGGTCTTGGTGGAACCATAAGCTGTGGTTCTCATACCATTAGATCTTGTTAAATGCAGGATTTAGGCTTGTTGGTATGTATTTCAAAATTAAGCCAGCTGTGGAGTTAACCTGTCTCATTTCAAATAAAAAAAAATGCATATCTGCTAAAAGGGCACCTACCGTTTGTGTATTGAGGAGGAAACATTTCTGCGTGGTTTTAAAAATAGAATTTCTACAGCATTGTCAAATAATCATAAATACACTGTTGCTAAAAAAATTGTTTTTATGGACCCCTGGCCCCACCATACAATTACTACCACACTGAAGTTACAATCCGAAATTGCACAAAGAAACAAAAAAACATCTGCTAAATAAGTCCTACCTCCTCTGCAAATGAAAGTGATCTGCCGTCTGACTCAGGCACACACCGTACAAACAAAGTGCCAAGTCTGTCTCACACTGTGCATAGTGGTTTAGTGCACACTCAGAAATCCTCTCAAATGCTAATACTTTACTCCTTGTAATAACATTTCCCATGCTCAATTAGCACTCTGCTGTAGTACCCACTGGTGGCTGACAAATTTAAAAAAAAAAAAAAAAAAAAAAATTTTTTTTTTTTTTTTTTTTTTTTAGTTCTTGCCTCATGGGGCCCCCCTGGCCCATTGGGCCCCTGACAGGAGTCACCCCTGTCACCCCCTGATGGCGGCCCTGAATATATCTGTCCCTAACTGATCACAGTAGATAAGATGAGGTAAACACAATCAAAAGGCTTTTCAAAGGATATGTTTTTGGGCTTTAAAAATGTCATTTTTTCTATTAAATTTAAAATGCATGTAAAACATTTATTTTTGCATTCAAATCTTTTGCAGTACAGTGCTTAATTGCTCATGTATACTATGCTTATACAAATAAAATCATCTTATAGTCCCTTTAAGAATGTTTTATTATAGTAAAAAGATTTAAAGTGCACACATATACTCCACAAATATACAAACATGAACAATCAATAGATATGTGCAATCGACAGTTTTGTTCACTACCTTATGCAGAAGAGGACGGCCCCTCGCGGCATTCGTCCCTTTACTGAGCTTGATTTATTCTTGTGAAACCGCAACACGCTAAGATCTGTGCAAATCCAGAATAAAGCTGGCTCCTAAAAAATGTGAACGCCGCAAAGCTGCTGAATGTGCATATCTAACTAAAGAGCATGGGGCCAAATTGTCAAACTGTGAGTGGACATAATCATGAAATAGTGAAATGCTTGTGCAATGCTGCCCCCTGCAGATTCGCGGCCAATCGGCCACTAGAAGGGGGTGTCAATCAACCCAATCATATCTGATCAGGCTGATTGCTGTCCGCCACCTCAGAGGTCTTAAGAAACAGGTGAATATGGGGGTTGATAAACTGGTCCCCCATGTGTAACATTTATTGGTACATCTGAACATTACACTGAAGTTTGAGATATTTGCACCAAGTAGCTTGCAATCTATTACAAATTAAAGGTGAATTAATCCGAGTCCCTTGACATATGGACTCTTTGTGTTTCATTAAGTGAAACTACGATCTCTCACAAATAACAACCCTGCTTTTTGTTGCATGATAAATAGACAACCATTTAACACCTTCTCTAATGGAGATATATATGAGAGTAATTTATCAAAAGCCAAGGGTAAGTAGGTAAACAAAGCAAATTATGCTACAACTAATCAATAATACACTTGTGCAAGAAACAAGGCAGAAAACAAGATATTGTCACTGGTGAAACATTACAGAAAAAAGATAACGCAAATGTGAGGAAAAAAACATCAATGGAAAAAGTTAAAGGGACATTGCACTCAGAAATTCTCTCTCATTCATATGAAAAACATGTTTTTTTTATTGAAAAAATGTGCAGTAAGAACGAAGCCCCGTCGGAGATAAAAAAAAAAAAAAAACTAAACAAAATAAGAACGTTCCAACGCTGTAATACATCATGACATAATAAACAGTCACCACGATATAACTATTTTGTGTGCACGTGACAGTAAGTCACGCGCACAAAATAGTTCTCTCAAACGATGTAGTTACATCGTTTGCACAAACTAAAGTGATAGTAAAGTCCAAATTAAACTTTCATGATTCAGATATGACATGTAATTTTAAACAACTTTCAAATTTACTTGCATCATCAAATTTGCTTTGTTCTCTTGGTAGTCTTAGTTGAGAGCTAAATCTAGGTAGGCTTGTATGCTAATTTCTAAGCCCTTGAAGGCCGCCTCTTATCTGAAAGCATTTGACAGTTATTTCTATAACAGTGTTGGTTATGCAAAACTGGGGAATGGTAAATAAAGGGATTATCTAGATTTTTAAACAATAACATTTTTGGTGTTTACTATGCCTTTAACTACAAGTAATCCCCACCCCACGCCCTCAAACAAAAAGTCTATGTAAAAAGCCTACTCTAAAAAATAAAACTAATATTGTCTATATTAGTAGAAATAACGGTAACAAATCCAAATCCAATATTCACCTAAACCGAATGTTTTTAAAAATACGAAACAAATCTTTTAGACAAAATACATTTTTGGTCCGTGCACATGTCTACTAAGAACCAAAATGTTTCTGCTATTTGTAAATTTGGGTTCTTCAATAAAAGGAAATTTTGTTTATTGGAAGTGCTGTTATATTTCGTGGAGTCTACATTTAAAGCTTCTCTTAGTAGAGCTTTAACTTCCTGGGGAGGTTCTGTTTAGGCAAAATCCCTCTTAAAGGGACAGTCAAGTCCAAAAAAAACTTTCATGATTCAAATAGGGCATGTAATTTTAAACAACTTTCCAATTTACTTTAATTATGAATTGTGCTTTGTTCTCTTGGTATTCTTAGTTGAAAGCTAAACCTAGGAGGTTCATATGCTAATTTCTTAGACCTTGAAGGCCGCCTCTGATCTAAATGCATTTTGAAAGTTTTTCACCACTAGAGGGCATTAAACACATGAAGTGTTTTATATAGATAACATTGAGCTCATGCACGTGACTTTACCATGGAGTGAGCACTGATTGGCTAAAATGCAAGTCTGTCAAAAGAACTGAAATAAGGGGGCAGACTGCAGAGGCTTAGATACAAGGTAATTACAGAGGTAAAACGTGTATTATTATAACTGTATTGATTATGCAAAACTGGGGAATGGGTAATTAAGGGATTATCTATCTTTTAAAACAACAAAAATTCTGGTGTTGGCTTTTCCTTTAAATCAGATTATATTATTGCACTAACCATGATTCTTTTTGCAGTGGTTTGAATCTCATAATCACTGGTTTCCTAATTAAGTCATTTTTTTAAATATCAGCCTTACTTAAAGTATATGTATATACTTGACAACTGTCACTATTTTCATGGGACATCCAGGATTTTGGCCTTTTTTTCCCCATTGAATAATTGCCTTGAGAATCTTTCCTACATTGTAAAATGTTTGCCCTGAGGTGTGCACGTGGCATGGATCACTGACTGTGGGAACTAGACATTGATCTTTGCTGGTCTTATGCAGTGATGTGCGGTGAGGTCAGAGGCTGGTGAGGCACTGGCTATGATACACCTGAGAAACATATATATGAACCAGATAGAGGTAGCTTACATTTACCATTAAATTGGCAGGCTGCACAATGATGATTAGCGTTCTCTACAACACACACATACATGTAAGAAACTAATTAAATTCTTGTTATATAGGCAAATGCAGTTCCACTATTTATACTCGTTTAACACTAATGAAAAAATATAGTGCATGGTCTTAGACACATACAGAAACACTATTGCACACACACACACAGATACTCACACATGCACTCACATACACAAATGCACACACTCTCATACACACACACACACAGACTCTTTTTCACAGACACACTCTCACTTTCATATACACACACACTCTAATGCACACCCATGCTCAGTTTCATACACACACTCTATTGCAGAGACACACTCTAATGCACGCACCCACACACTTATATACACACACACTCTTATACACATACTAATGCACACACTCTCATACACACTCTAATAAATGCACTCACACACATTCACTCTGATACACACTCATACTCTCTTATGCACAGACATTCTCACTCTCATACACACACACTCTAATGCAAACACACACACTCTAATGAACACATAGATACCCACACACTGTAATGTACACACACTCTCATACACATGCATATATATTCACACACTTGCATACATGCACACATATATACCCTCTATATGAACTCAACTGATTAGCAAGGAAAAAGTAATTTAAGACCAAAGACAAGCATTTTATACCCAGCACGAGAAGCTATTTACAAGATACTGCTTTCATGCAGAGAAAAATCTGCCTAACTCTCTTAATTGTTCAAGTCATTGACTCTCTGACTCTGGAAATTCTGTTTAAAGTATCACAAAATACACCTGATCTTAAAGTCTCAGAGCAGGTAATTAGATGGCACATAAACTGGGAGAACACAACATTATACTGTCTGGTACTGTCATCCCTTTCGCTGCAGCACATATAAATGGGTCACATTTGTAAGTATTTCCTGTTTGGGCTGCTCAGTTTATCAATCACTGTGATTGCCTCACATGGCAAGGAGAGAGAAAGTAGCAAGAACAGAAAGACTGATATAAAGAGCTAGATGGAGAGGAGATATAAAAGGAGATAGAAAGGGGGAGTGAAAAAGAAAGGGGAGGAAACTCTATACCTTTTGTGTTCTACATGTATCATTAAATGTCTGCACATTTAATATAGGAATATAGCAAGTCCTTGGTCTTATGTATGTATTTGTTTGCATATTTTTTGCATTTGCGTTTCCTACACTTTATATTAGGACATTATAATTACATAAACCATTTTGTGAATTTGAATCTTTTAATTCCCTGCAGTTTGCAGACTAGATTGAGTTTTAAATAACTTTCCAATTTATTTCTGTTATCTAATTTGATTCATTCTCTTAGTATCCTTTGTTTGAAAACATACCAAGGTAGATTTAGGAGCATCAATGCACTACTGGGAGCAAGGTGCGTATTGGTAGCTGCACGTATATACCTTGTCATTAGCTCATTTGCTAGCAACCAGCTGGCTCTCAGAAGTGCATTGCTGCATCAACTAAGGATACCATGTGAATTAAGTAAATTTGATAAAAGAAGAAAATTGGAAAGTTGCTTCAAATTGCATGATCTGTCTGAATTATGAAAGAAAACATTTGGGTTTCATATCTCTAATATTTTCAGCTATCTGCTTACTTGTTTCTCAAAATGTCCCTGGGTTTCAATTGTTGGTAAACTATATTATGTGTCCATTTTCTCTAAGGACATATTTCATACAGGGGCATTGGAGGCTCTATTGTTAGGTCAAATAGGTGACTGCCTAAGGCCTCACTCAGCCAGGGCCATAGGAATTTTTTTTGTTCTGGTGACAGTTTATTTTGGTAGTATAGTGGCCCCACCCCACAAGCTGCCTTCAGCATTAGCCGGAAAATCTAACCATCATGGACACAAACACAAGATGCTAGTCACATTTCATATATACTCTCTCTTATCTCTCACTCTCTTAACACACTCTCCTCTTTGCTCTCTTCTCTCTCCCCTTTCCTCTCTTTGACCCTCTCCTCTCTCTCCTCCTCTGTCTTCTCTATCATCCTCTCTCTCTCTGCTGCTTTCTCTGTCTTTATCTCCCCTCTACTTTTTTATTTCTTTTCCATCTCTCCCCCTCTCACTTTTCTCCCTCCCTCCTTTCATTGCCCATTCTCCCTCCCCCTCTTTTCAACACTCTAATTTCTTCCTCTATCACCTCTCAATTATTTATATCCTTCATTTCTCTTTTTCTCTCTTTTCACTGGCTCCTCCTCTCTTTTTTCTCCCTGCTCTCTCCATTCTCTCCTCTCAACTGTCTTCATTTGCTATCCTCTCTACCCTCACAATTCTGCTCTCCACTCCCCTGATATCCCTACTCTTTGGGGCCCATTTAACAAGCTCCATATGGAGCTTGTAAGCCCGTGTTTCTGGCGAGTCTTCAGACTCGCCAGAAACACAAGTTATGGAGCTGCGGTCTAAAGACCGCTGCTCCATAACCCTGTCTGCCTGCTCTGAGGAGGGGGACAGGAATCGCCAGAAATCAATCCGATCAAGTATGATCAGGTTGATTTACACCCCCTGCTGGCGGCCGAGTCTGCAGGGGGCGGCGTTGCACCAGCAGCTCTTGTGAGCTGCTGGTGCAATGCTGAATACGGCAAGCGTATTGCTCTCCGCATTTAGCGAGGTCTTGCGGACCTGATCCGCAGTGTCGGATCAGGTCCGCAAGACCTTTCTTAAATAGCGGCCTTTGTCTTTTCTACTCTCCCTCTAATGCCCATCTTTATCCACACTGTCTTATCTCTCTCTCTCCCTTTTCTAGCCACTCTGTATTCTATGTCCACTCTTCTTTTTTCCCTCTTATCTCTTCTTCACTCTCTTTCCTCTCCCTCCCCTCACTTTGCTCTTTTTCCTTTGTGCTACTCTCCCTCCCCTCCCTCGACTCTCTTTCTCTCCCTCCTCTATCTTCTCTCTTCTCCCTCTCATCACTTTCCTTTCTTTATCTCTCCTCATTATCATTATTATTATTGAGAGATTGGATGCATTTGAACAGTTGAACGCCAGAACATAAATTATCTAAATAAAGAAAATAAAAAGAGTGAAAAATCTTGTACACTACCAGGTATAAAGTATAGGAACATGTTTATTGGGCAATACAAATTAAGTATGAGAGAAGCCTCATATTTGAATTTGCCTAAGGCCTCACTAACTCTTGAGCCGACTCTGTACAGGGGTACATGGAAAATTAATTTCTCACATCTTTATGATACATGTTTTGCAGAAAACCCTTCATTCTGTATAGTAAGAAAAAAAATATTGTTTTAAGATTGTGCCTGGAACAAACCTTAGACTCCTTAATATATTAATTATGTTTTTGATTTCTGCCCTTTTATAGAAGGATATTTTTATAGAAAAAAATATATATAATATAGGTTTATTCTCTGCATATCTAAACATTTTACATAAGCAAAATAGAAAACAGGCCAACGGATCTTGTTCCCTCATCTACAAGGATTTTAGATTAAACATTTTTCCGCTTACAAGCTACTTAGGTATGTTGTAGTTTCAGAATGATTAAACAGTATTTAATTTGAATTCAGCTCTGAATTTTAAGGTCCTCTGAATATAAAATATGCAAATAAGTCCATTAAGCGTATATATAAAGCCTAGGAATAGCACAGTTTTGGAATTCTTTCAAGTTAAAAACAATACGAGCTTATAATGAAAACGAGGGATAAAGTGTACAGTCAGCAGGTAACGAGGTACTGTAGGCTTATTACATTTACCCATTGATTTAGTATCTCAATTACACATGCTGCATCAGGCTAATAGATAGGTGCATTTACCAAGACCTCTTCCTGTCGAGAATTTGATGGCAGATAACAGTTGCTTGGCACATCAAGTTGGTATGATGAATGGGGTCCTGAGATTCCGTTCTGAAACTGTGGCCCATCTGGCTAGACCATTAGTTTGCCTTGTATGACCTAACTTGTAATCCTACATTATCTTTAGCTGTATCAAAATGTATATAAATTGCAAGTTTTGAGTGTTCAGTATGCATGGTACGTCTGTAAAACATCTAGAGCAAAATGCCGATCTTAAAGGTAAATTAAAGGGACAGTCTACTCCAGAATGTTCATTGTTGAAAAAGGTAAATAATAGGGATATGCATTTGGCAGTTTTGTTCACAGCCGAATATGGAAGTAGGAGGTTGATTTTGGTATTTGGCTCTTTTCGGAGACGGGAGATGAATATCCTCTTGTGCAAGTAAAACACACTAAGATCTAGATTTGCACATTCATTTTCAGAATTAACATAAAATGTAACTTTTATTCTATATATTGTTAAAACAGACAGCAAAAAAAGAAAAGAATTTGCTGTCCAGTTATGCAAATTAAAAACACTGCACCATTTGTTACTATATATGTAATTATAGTAAATTATTATGTAACATTGTGTTGCTACTTAAATCAAAGAATAAGATATATCTGGTTATGGAAGGTTGGTAAGAGATATTATATATATATACCAGACAATGTGCACTCCAGAATTTGTAATCCAACTGCCTTGGGTGCAGCAAAAGATATTAATAAAACAGAAGATAAGCGCACTCCAAAGGTCTTTCAAAAAAAGTCACTTTAATATGCGAACGTTTGAGTCAATAATGACCCATCCTCAGACAGACAGTGTACAATTACACTTACCCACCACCCGAAATATAACAGAATTCAGACTGAGCGTCACGTTCTCCTCAGTAGACACGCCCCCAACGTGGGCGTCATCACCCAAGGCAACGTGTGGCAGGTGATACGATTCTTACGTGAAAAAACAATGATGAAAACAAAACTTCATAAATAACAGAATGTCACTATATCAGAAGGGACTTGCGGGACCATAGATACAGGCATTCCTAAGTGATGTAATGTTTATCACTTTGTTCCCTCTCCCTTCCGATATAGTGACATTCTGTTTTTTATGAAGTTTATGAAGTTTTGTTTTATTAATGTTTTTTCACGTAGGAATCATATCACCTGACACACTTTTATGATTCAGATAGATTGTGTAGTTTTAATAGACTTTCCAATTTATTCCCATGATCAAATTGTGCACTGTCTATAAACACACTTTCTGTGACAACAGTTACTATTGAGCATGTGTATCGGAATCTGTGATTGGCTGATGGCTTTCACATGATACAGGGGGCAGCAAAAAATTAAGCAAATTTTGAAATTTATCAGAAAAACAAATCTGCTTATTTAAAATTCATGTCTTTTTATTATGCACCTGCTGATATCCAATTCTACTGTATTTATGTCACGATTGAGGGGTGTTCAGGTCATCGCACGGGTGTGGTGATTTTAGATTCAGGAGACAGAACAGCTTTTACCTTAGAAGAATTCCTTCTAGGCTTTATTGAAAACACAAATAAAGTAAGAACAGTCAGATACCACACAGAAGCAAGGTTCAATGCCACATAATACTCAGGAACTTGGGATAGCAATGCCACAGGATACTTAAATATTTGAGATAACAGATCACAGTACTGACTGGCTTGAATAACAAATTACAGGATACACAGACTTGGAAAATTACAGGATACACAGGATACACAGACTTCACAGTACTAAATGGCTTATATGATAGGTTGCAGGATACACAGACTTGGAATAGCAGATCACAATTCTGATTGGCTAGTATAACAGGTTGCATGATATACAGACTTGAAAAAACAGATCACATTACTAATTGGCTTGGATAACAGATTGCAGAATACACAGACTTGGAATGCAGTTTACAAGACTCACAGGCTTGGAGAGGGCTCATAAGACAGACAGACAGGAAACAGAGAAATTATTAATGCCAGAACACCTAAATGGGGAAAGGGTCAGCCAATTTATATAAGAACAGTATGACAGGTGCAAGCAACAACGAATAACAGAAAGGATGAGTCCCCTAGTGACCAAGAAGTAAGCTGCAACAGAAGAATTTAAAGGGACGGATACCATCCATGAACGGATGTGACAATTTAATGGTCCTTTACATTTTTCAGATAAAAATTAAGAATATAGTCCAACATTTATTAGACCTATCAAAAAAAAAAATTAACAAAGTTCCTAAGACAAAAAAATTAAATTTAGTATTTTTTTAAAGTAAAATTGGTCCAGATTGATATGGAAAAACATTTTTATCTTAGAAACATGACACCTGGACATGTGGAAGCAATTTGTGGAGTCTGCCTTTGACCTCTGGGATTTAGGTAGGCCCCTTGTGGGTTGGACTAGAGGAGAGAGTATTAAAGAGACATTGTACACTAGATTTTTCTTTGCATAAATGTTTTGTACATGGTCCATTTATATGGCTACACAATATTGTTCAGCTAGCTCCCAGTAATGCATTGATGCTACTTCAACAAAGGATATCAAACAAATAGAAGTAAATTGGAAATGTGTTTAAATTGTAAGCTTTATCACAGTGATGGCACACCTTGGCACTCTAGATGTTTCAGATCTACATTTCACATGATGCCCGACTGGACTTCAGAGTGCCTAAGCATCATGGGAAATGTAGTTCTGAAACATATGGAGTGCCAAGGTTCACTATCACTGCTCTATTAGAATCAAAACGTAGGGTTTCATGTTCCTTTATAATAGTGTGTGACTGTGAAAGGAAGGCCTCATCTATAATAATGTAGGGTTTCATGTTTGGAGACATAGATATTTTGTATTAACAGTGTCGGCTGTATAAGGGCCCTTTTCTTTCTGCACTAAATTCAACATTTTTCATGTTGCTTTAACCTCTCCCCCATCTCAGAGGGGGCAAATTAACATTTACCACAGCCTGATCCAACGAGTCCCTGCAGAAAAGTGCTGACATACAAAAATGTATTTATTTCCCTTTACATAATGGGCACAACCATTGAACCAATTTTATAACAGATCTGGCTTTGTCCACCAATAGCATCTAATTCAGTGAATTATTTATAAAGAAAAAAGTATTGAGTAACTTTTGACATTGTTGCTTCTATAATGCATTACACAAAGGCATACTCCCCCCAACTGTCCCAATTTTCGCGGGACAGTCCAGATTTTAGGGGTCTGTCCCCCTGTCCCGGGTTGCTAGCCATCTGTCCCGATTTGCCCCAGGCATTAAAACAATTTTTAATTTTTTTTTAAATTCTATTGGGCCCATACTCAGAAGCAGCTGGCTTTGCTCTCACAGGGTTAGATACCTGTTATATTCCCTGTGGAAAAGAAATGGTGTGTGGGTTAAGCAGGAGTAAGAAGGCTGTATACACTCTGGCCACGGGTAATGGTGACCTCTGGTGGTGATGATGTCTAACCCCTGGTGATAATATTAGCCTGCCATCAGTTTTATACGATGAGCAGTGCTAATACCAGGGTAATGAACAGTGGCAGCCGCAGACTGCCAGCTAATGTGCTTGCCAACCCCAGGACCCCATAAAATGAATTACAGATACCCATATATGATGTAGTGTGTGTGTCTATCTGTATCCACAACTGTGTGTGTGTATCTGTATGTATAAGTTTATGCTATGTAGTGTGTGTGTGTCTGCATGTATAAATGTAAGCTATGTAGTGTGTGTGTGTATCTGTAAGCATAAGTGTAAGCTATGTAGTGTGTGTGTGTCTACATGTATAAGTGTAAGCTATGTAGTGTGTGTGTATCTGCATGTATAAGTGTATGCTATGTAGTGTGTGTGTGTATATCTGTATGTATAAGTGTATGCTATGTAGTGTGTGTGTGTGCATCTGTATGTATAAGTGTATGCTATGTAGTGTGTGTGTGTGTCTGCATGTATAAATGTAAGCTATGTAGTGTGTATGTGTATCTGCATGTATAAGTGTATGTTATGTAGTGTGTGTGTGTGTCTGCATGTATAAGTGTATACTATGTAGTGGTTGTATCTGCATGTATAAGTGTATGCTGCATGTATAAGTGTATGCTATGTAATGTGTGTGTCTATCTGCATGTTTAAGTGTATGCTATGTAGTGTGTGTTGTGTATCTGCATGTATAAGTGTATGCTATGTAGTGTGTGTGTGTATCTGCATGTGTAAGTGTAAGCTATGTAGTGTGTGTGTATCTGCATGTATAAGTGTTTGCTATGTAGTGTGTGTGTATCTGCATGTGTAAGTATTTTCTATTTAGTGTGTGTATGTGCATGTATAAGTGTAAGCTATGTAGTGTGTGTGTATCTGCATGTAGAAGTGTATGCTATGTAGTGTGTGTGTATCTCCATGTGTAAGTGTATGCTATGTAGTGTGTGTATCTGCATGTACAACTGTATGCTATGTAGTGTGTGTGTATCTGCATGTGTAAGTGTATGCTATGTAGTGTGTGTATCTGCATGTGCAAGTGTATGCTATGTAGTGTGTGTGTATCTGCATGTGTAAGTGTATGCTATGTAGTGTGCTACTGTGCATTTTTTATGAATTTAAAGGCCAGAATCTAGAATATTAATGGGGAATGCAGAGAGCAGTTTTAAAGAATTTATTATTAAATGTCCAATTAAGATAAAAATATATAGCACTGTCTCTGCAAAGGCTAATTAAATACATAGCTCACATAGCCATACCAGTGGTTTGAGCTTGTGTTTGATTTGCTGCCTAAGAATATTAAAATATATGACTTTATTTAGAATTGTATTATATTACTTTGGTCTTATGATTTTTTAAATTCTGTTATCAAATATACCTGCTTCACTTGTTGAAAGCCCTTTAAGAGCATACTGAGATATGCTCAGGAGTGTGTACAATCTTGAGTACTATATATATATATATATATATATATATATAGTAGGGTGAGGGTTTTTGGTAGTTGCGCCACAACAAGAGTGTAGTAGTTAAATACCCTTAGAGGATGTCCAGTGCCTGCTGCTATTAGTGTTGTCTGATTCCTCCTGAGTCAGACTAGAATTGTGAGCTTTGTGATAGAGAGTATTTTTTCTAATAGCGCTTGCAGAAGATGTTCCTCATAGGTAAGAAATTGGAGAGATGAAAACAAAAATGGGAAATTTTTCCAGATGAATATGGGTAATGAAAGGTAATTAAAAACAATAATAAATGCTCACCTGTTAGATCACAGGGACCAGCAATCAACGACGAATGGAAATGGATGGTGTGTATAAACACCAAAATTCAAGGGTAGGACACAAAAACAAATAAATATGTGCCCCAAAGGGATATCAATATGTATATTGATATCTCCTAATAATGAACCGGAGACTACTTGTGGGAACCTCTTGTTCTTACCACACTGTATTTGTGGACAGAGGGTAAAGAGGAAAGAAGTTCCTATTTATTATAAGCTGATACACACAAAAAAAAAAAAAAACATAATATTTTGAAAAATATTAATAAATATGCGTGAATATTAAAAACAATGGTAATTTATTAATAGACTATTAAAAACGAAATACTTTTTAAAAAATATATATATATATATGTGACAGGTTTAAAAAATGGGGAAGAGTATGAAAACAGGATAAAAAAGGGGTTAAATACATAAACCGTTAAAAGGAAACAATGTGGTAAAATAGCCACGGTGCGAGTAAGGTGCCGACAAGTGGCAGAAATAACTTACTATGAAAATAACAAAAATGCTGCTGCTGCTGGAGTAAGCCCTATGTGGGGTTCCAAAAGTATCTGAAAAACGAGCGTTTAGGAGAGAAATAGAGACCACCAACGCTGCCCGGTGCAGCTCGGTCTCTGTTGGTAATTCGGAATTCCGGAAGTGACGTCACGAACGTGCGTCACGTGCCTTACGCGTTTCGTGAGCGTATCAGCTCACTTCATCAGAGGCTAGTGAATCTAGTCACATCCTGGGTACTATTATATAGCCTTAAGCTATTAAGAGCAAGAAAGGGGTGTGTGTAAATTGGTCTAATAGATCCGATGTATATTTTGAGTATATACGCTGTAATCGGATGTCAAAAAAACGAAGGCATAAAAACGAGAAGGGAATAAAAAATATATGATATATAGATTAAAAAGGGTTTATAATGCAAACGGTGGACAATCAGTGGTTTCGAAAAATGAGGATGTTTGGAAAAATTTTTGGTTAAAATATTGGTTAAAATATATTGGTTAAAATATTTAGTTATATAAGCATATTAAATATGCATATTAAAACTGTGTGGTGTGAAATATAGATATAAAAATAGATATAAAAAATATATGAAATATAAAAAAATATATACATAAAAAAACATATATATAGGTAAGCTAAAATATTATTAGCTCAAAAAATATATGTAGGGATATGTATATATATGATCATACATTTTTAATAAAAAATAGTGGTAAAAATAGTGTTAAAATCCTTAATAGATTTTGTATTCATTAATTGTTGTTTTAAAGGAAGGCTGCCAGATCTATATCAGTATTTAGGCCATATGGTTTCCTGGTTTTTAATTTGTGAATCCAGTATGTTTCTCTCTTTCTTAACTGGAGTGTCCTATTTTCTCCTACTCTATATGGGATATGTTCAATGGCTTTAACCTTTAGCCCATCCACACTTTTTTTGTGGAATTCCTCGAAGTGAGTACCAATGCCATATTCTGGTTTCTCACTGGTGATGTTCTTCGTGTGTTCTAAGAATCTAGTCTTCAGTGTTCTTTTCGTTCTACCTATATATATTTTATTACAGCTGCAGGTTAATTGGTAGACAACAAATGTGGATTTGCAGTTCATCAAACTCCTTATTTCAAACTTGTTTATTTCATCAATATCCGTGATCCATTTGTTTTCTTCCTTGTTTTTACTAATGTGTTTACAACACACACAATTCTTCCGATTGCATTTATAAAAACCACTAGTTTTAGTTTCTAACCAATTTCCCTTAGTTGATGCTTTTTTGGACTTTAGTTTAGTGGGAGCTAGTATGTTTTTAAGGTTCGTGTTTTTCTTATATGTAATTTTCGGTTTCTCCGGTAATGATTCCTTTAGGAGGGGGTCCTTCATAAGTAAGTGCCAGTGTTTATTCAATATTTTTTCAATGTTTTTGGCTCCACTGTTGTAGGTGGTAATAAATCTGGGACATGTTGTATAATCCATATCTGTATTATTTTTATTTTCTGTTTTTTCCGTTTTTTTCGGATTGAGTAGATTATCTCTATCTATTTTACTTACTCTCTCATATGCTTGATCTACTGTTTTTCTATTGTATTTCTTGTTGTAGAATTTTTGTTTAAGAACACCTGCTGTTTCTTCAAAATCCTGATTTCTAGAGCAGTTTCTTTTTATTCGTTGGAACTGGCCGAATGGAATATTACTGATCCATTTATTATGATGGTTGCTTGTGGCGTGCAGGTAGCCATTTGTGTCAGTTTCTTTTGTATAGATTTTTGTTTCAATCTGTTCATTTTCGATGAATATAGTGATGTCCAGAAAGTTTATTTCCTTCTTACTCCATGTATTAGTGAATTTCAGATTCCAATTATTATTATTGATGTATTTGACAAATTCCTCAAAATGCTTTTCATCTCCGTTCCAGATGATTATAATGTCATCAATGAACCTTTTCCATGTGATTATATTTTCCAAAAATGTATTGTTTTTCCATACGTGTTGATTCTCAAAAGCTCCCATGTACATGTTGGCAAAGCTAGGCGCAAATTTGGTGCCCATTGCTGTGCCAAATTTCTGGAGGACGATTTTATTTTCAAATGTGAAATAATTTTTGGTGAGAATGAAGTTGATTGCTTCCCCAATGAAGGAAATTTGTTCTTTTTTGATGTTGGTATTTGATGTAAGAATTTGGTTCACTGCATTTATGCCTTTACTGTGTGGTATTGATGTATACAATGCTGTTACATCCAGTGTTGCTAATGCATAATTGTTATCCCAGCGTAAGTCTTTTAATATTGTAAGTAGGTGTGGAGTGTCCCTTAGGTATGACTTGATTGTTGGTACCACGGGTTGTAGGAAATGGTCCACATATTCTGATAAATTGCTTGTTAAACTGTTTATACCTGAAATGATTGGACGTCCTGGAGGGTTTTTTGTGTCCTTGTGCACTTTTGGTAAGTGGTAAAATACTGCGGTTTTTATCATGTCCGTTGATAAGAATTTATATTCATCCTCATCCAAGATTTTTTCTTTTTTTTTTTTTTTTTTTCTTTGCATTTCTTAGTAATTGGGCATATTCATCTGTGAATTGACCAGTGGGGTCTTTTGGTAGTACTTCATAGGTCTCTGTGTCTGACAGTATTCTGTTGGCTTCACTTATATAGTCACCTTTCTTTTGTATTACTATAGAACCGCCTTTGTCAGCCTCTCTGAATACTAGTGTATCATTTTTACTTAGGTTCTGTAGGATTTTTTCTTCCTTGTTTGTCAGGTTTTTATTGTCCAATTTGAATGAATTGCACATTGACTCTAAATCATTAAGTACTAGGTCTTCAAATAGTGAGATATATTGCCCCTTGGCCTGAGTGGGATAAAATATAGATCTTGGTTTGAACCCGCTGTGCTTCACAATTCTGTTAGTTTCTAGTTGTGTTGTTGTCTCTGTGTCTAGTGATTCCAGTAGATTCAACGTTGGAATATCGCTTTGTGTGAGTACAATTTCACTTAGTGGATTTACATCTGTCATTGGTTCACCGGTGTCTTTTTGGTCTATGTTTTTCTTTTTAAAGTACCGTTGTAGGGTTAGTTTTCTTATATATTTATTGCAGTCCACAAATAATGAGAAGGCATCTGGTTTTTTACTGGGAGCGAAGGAGAGGCCTTTTTTAAGCACACTTTCTTCTTCCCTAGTCAGAATCTTATCTGACAAGTTGAATATTTTTACTAGGTCACTTTCATCAGAAATTATACTGATTGTTGCCTTGCATGCCAGCTTTCTCTTCTTAATTTGTTTCTGTTTACCTGCTCTGCATCCTCGTCCCCACTTTCTTTTCTTCTTTGTTGTGGGGTTGATCTCTGTTGTATTTGGAAATTCTTTTCCTGATTTTCCACCCGGAGTCTTGGGGGGATGTATGGTCTCTGAAAGGACTCTTTTCTTTCTCTGAGCCCTAAAAAATGTGTATTTCCTTGCTTCATATTCTGTTTTTGTTGTGTTCTCCATTGGTCATTTGGTTCCTGATAAGGCTCTTCATAGTCATTTCTATGGTTTCTTATTTCTTTTGGTCTAGTGGAATCTTGGTGATAGTAATTTTCTCTTGTAGTGTAAAAATCCCTATCATGGTAAGCGTAGTTATTGTGTGAATTGTAGTGGTGATTATAGTTTTGTTTTCCCGAATACTCGTTATAGTTAGAGTTAAATTGGTGCTGTTTGTAGTGATAGTGATTTTGCTTTCTATTGTGATATGAGTAGTTGTTTGTTGATTTCAATTTTGAAGATGTATTGCTAAATGTCTGATTGCTTTTGTCTTTGTTTATATTAGGACGAGTCTGTTGTTCTCTGGGTATATTTTGATATTCCATGTTATTATTGGTGTGAATTATTCTATCTGGAAAAAATCTGTTTCTTGTGTTGCTAAAAACCTCTATATTTGGTGTGTCTGTAGCATCAACAAATTCGTCTCTTTCTGAGTTAATGTGTGTTTCTCCTACTTCAATTTTCTTATTGTTGATATCTCTTTCAAGTTTTTTCTTTTTCTTTAAAATTGTGTCATATTCCAATTTCTGAGTTCTGCTTGCGATATCTTTATCTAGTTGTTGGTAATATACATCTTCATTGTAGGGTTGTAGTTTCTGTCTAATTTCTTTGATTTCTTTACCTATTTTTTCTAGGTTCTGTTCCCTATACTTAATTAAAATTTTTATAAAAGTATTTGAGCAAATCTCCATTGCTTCTTCCCATTCTGTGATCAGTTCAATATCATCAGAATTGAAGATGGGTGTTTTGGTGAGTTTTAAGCCTTTTGGTATTATGTCCAATTTTTGATAGTTTTCTAAACCGATTATGTCATTCCAGTTGCTCACTTCTAATTTCTTTAATTTTTCTAATCGCCTGAATAAGGCTTTAGGGTTCACTTGTTCTACAGGCATAATGGTTGGTTCTATTCTTTCGGTGGTGATAGACCAGGATCTTTTTTTAGTTTTTATGTCAAAATAGTTGCCAAAAGCATAGGTTACTTGCTGATATTCTTCCATCTTATTTATTCTTTTTTATTAGATGGGAACTGAAGTAATATTATATATCTGATATGGTTCTATCAGATAGACAATGAAATCACTGACCACAACTCTTATTTAGGCTGCTACCATCCAATGGAGGAGAACAGCAGTAGGGTGAGGGTTTTTGGTAGTTGCGCCACAACAAGAGTGTAGTAGTTAAATACCCTTAGAGGATGTCCAGTGCCTGCTGCTATTAGTGTTGTCTGATTCCTCCTGAGTCAGACTAGAATTGTGAGCTTTGTGATAGAGAGTATTTTTTGAAATCAACAAACAACTACTCATATCACAACTCATATCACAATAGAAAGCAAAATCACTATCACTACAAACAGCACCAATTTAACTCTAACTATAACGAGTATTCGGGAAAACAAAACTATAATCACCACTACAATTCACACAATAACTACGCTTACCATGATAGGGATTTTTACACTACAAGAGAAAATTACTATCACCAAGATTCCACTAGACCAAAAGAAATAAGAAACCATAGAAATGACTATGAAGAGCCTTATCAGGAACCAAATGACCAATGGAGAACACAACAAAAACAGAATATGAAGCAAGGAAATACACATTTTTTAGGGCTCAGAGAAAGAAAAGAGTCCTTTCAGAGACCATACATCCCCCCAAGACTCCGGGTGGAAAATCAGGAAAAGAATTTCCAAATACAACAGAGATCAACCCCACAAAAAAGAAGAAAAGAAAGTGGGGACGAGGATGCAGAGCAGGTAAACAGAAACAAATTAAGAAGAGAAAGCTGGCATGCAAGGCAACAATCAGTATAATTTCTGATGAAAGTGACCTAGTAAAAATATTCAACTTGTCAGATAAGATTCTGACTAGGGAAGAAGAAAGTGTGCTTAAAAAAGGCCTCTCCTTCGCTCCCAGTAAAAAACCAGATGCCTTCTCATTATTTGTGGACTGCAATAAATATATAAGAAAACTAACCCTACAACGGTACTTTAAAAAGAAAAACATAGACCAAAAAGACACCGGTGAACCAATGACAGATGTAAATCCACTAAGTGAAATTGTACTCACACAAAGCGATATTCCAACGTTGAATCTACTGGAATCACTAGACACAGAGACAACAACACAACTAGAAACTAACAGAATTGTGAAGCACAGCGGGTTCAAACCAAGATCTATATTTTATCCCACTCAGGCCAAGGGGCAATATATCTCACTATTTGAAGACCTAGTACTTAATGATTTAGAGTCAATGTGCAATTCATTCAAATTGGACAATAAAAACCTGACAAACAAGGAAGAAAAAATCCTACAGAACCTAAGTAAAAATGATACACTAGTATTCAGAGAGGCTGACAAAGGCGGTTCTATAGTAATACAAAACAAAGGTGACTATATAAGTGAAGCCAACAGAATACTGTCAGACACAGAGACCTATGAAGTACTACCAAAAGACCCCACTGGTCAATTCACAGATGAATATGCCCAATTACTAAGAAATGCAAAGAAAAAAAAAAGAAAAAATCTTGGATGAGGATGAATATAAATTCTTATCAACGGACATGATAAAAACCGCAGTATTTTACCACTTACCAAAAGTGCACAAGGACACAAAAAACCCTCCAGGACGTCCAATCATTTCAGGTATAAACAGTTTAACAAGCAATTTATCAGAATATGTGGACCATTTCCTACAACCCGTGGTACCAACAATCAAGTCATACCTAAGGGACACTCCACACCTACTTACAATATTAAAAGACTTACGCTGGGATAACAATTATGCATTAGCAACACTGGATGTAACAGCATTGTATACATCAATACCACACAGTAAAGGCATAAATGCAGTGAACCAAATTCTTACATCAAATACCAACATCAAAAAAGAACAAATTTCCTTCATTGGGGAAGCAATCAACTTCATTCTCACCAAAAATTATTTCACATTTGAAAATAAAATCGTCCTCCAGAAATTTGGCACAGCAATGGGCACCAAATTTGCGCCTAGCTTTGCCAACATGTACATGGGAGCTTTTGAGAATCAACACGTATGGAAAAACAATACATTTTTGGAAAATATAATCACATGGAAAAGGTTCATTGATGACATTATAATCATCTGGAACGGAGATGAAAAGCATTTTGAGGAATTTGTCAAATACATCAATAATAATAATTGGAATCTGAAATTCACTAATACATGGAGTAAGAAGGAAATAAACTTTCTGGACATCACTATATTCATCGAAAATGAACAGATTGAAACAAAAATCTATACAAAAGAAACTGACACAAATGGCTACCTGCACGCCACAAGCAACCATCATAATAAATGGATCAGTAATATTCCATTCGGCCAGTTCCAACGAATAAAAAGAAACTGCTCTAGAAATCAGGATTTTGAAGAAACAGCAGGTGTTCTTAAACAAAAATTCTACAACAAGAAATACAATAGAAAAACAGTAGATCAAGCATATGAGAGAGTAAGTAAAATAGATAGAGATAATCTACTCAATCCGAAAAAAACGGAAAAAACAGAAAATAAAAATAATACAGATATGGATTATACAACATGTCCCAGATTTATTACCACCTACAACAGTGGAGCCAAAAACATTGAAAAAATATTGAATAAACACTGGCACTTACTTATGAAGGACCCCCTCCTAAAGGAATCATTACCGGAGAAACCGAAAATTACATATAAGAAAAACACGAACCTTAAAAACATACTAGCTCCCACTAAACTAAAGTCCAAAAAAGCATCAACTAAGGGAAATTGGTTAGAAACTAAAACTAGTGGTTTTTATAAATGCAATCGGAAGAATTGTGTGTGTTGTAAACACATTAGTAAAAACAAGGAAGAAAACAAATGGATCACGGATATTGATGAAATAAACAAGTTTGAAATAAGGAGTTTGATGAACTGCAAATCCACATTTGTTGTCTACCAATTAACCTGCAGCTGTAATAAAATATATATAGGTAGAACGAAAAGAACACTGAAGACTAGATTCTTAGAACACACGAAGAACATCACCAGTGAGAAACCAGAATATGGCATTGGTACTCACTTCGAGGAATTCCACAAAAAAAGTGTGGATGGGCTAAAGGTTAAAGCCATTGAACATATCCCATATAGAGTAGGAGAAAATAGGACACTCCAGTTAAGAAAGAGAGAAACATACTGGATTCACAAATTAAAAACCAGGAAACCATATGGCCTAAATACTGATATAGATCTGGCAGCCTTCCTTTAAAACAACAATTAATGAATACAAAATCTATTAAGGATTTTAACACTATTTTTACCACTATTTTTATTAAAAATGTATGATCATATATATACATATCCCTACATATATTTTTTGAGCTAATAATATTTTAGCTTACCTATATATATGTTTTTTTATGTATATATTTTTTTATATTTCATATATTTTTTATATCTATTTTTATATCTATATTTCACACCACACAGTTTTAATATGCATATTTAATATGCTTATATAACTAAATATTTTAACCAATATATTTTAACCAATATTTTAACCAAAAATTTTTCCAAACATCCTCATTTTTCGAAACCACTGATTGTCCACCGTTTGCATTATAAACCCTTTTTAATCTATATATCATATATTTTTTATTCCCTTCTCGTTTTTATGCCTTCGTTTTTTTGACATCCGATTACAGCGTATATACTCAAAATATACATCGGATCTATTAGACCAATTTACACACACCCCTTTCTTGCTCTTAATAGCTTAAGGCTATATAATAGTACCCAGGATGTGACTAGATTCACTAGCCTCTGATGAAGTGAGCTGATACGCTCACGAAACGCGTAAGGCACGTGACGCACGTTCGTGACGTCACTTCCGGAATTCCGAATTACCAACAGAGACCGAGCTGCACCGGGCAGCGTTGGTGGTCTCTATTTCTCTCCTAAACGCTCGTTTTTCAGATACTTTTGGAACCCCACATAGGGCTTACTCCAGCAGCAGCAGCATTTTTGTTATTTTCATAGTAAGTTATTTCTGCCACTTGTCGGCACCTTACTCGCACCGTGGCTATTTTACCACATTGTTTCCTTTTAACGGTTTATGTATTTAACCCCTTTTTTATCCTGTTTTCATACTCTTCCCCATTTTTTAAACCTGTCACATATATATATATATATTTTTTAAAAAGTATTTCGTTTTTAATAGTCTATTAATAAATTACCATTGTTTTTAATATTCACGCATATTTATTAATATTTTTCAAAATATTATGTTTTTTTTTTTTTTGTGTGTATCAGCTTATAATAAATAGGAACTTCTTTCCTCTTTACCCTCTGTCCACAAATACAGTGTGGTAAGAACAAGAGGTTCCCACAAGTAGTCTCCGGTTCATTATTAGGAGATATCAATATACATATTGATATCCCTTTGGGGCACATATTTATTTGTTTTTGTGTCCTACCCTTGAATTTTGGTGTTTATACACACCATCCATTTCCATTCGTCGTTGATTGCTGGTCCCTGTGATCTAACAGGTGAGCATTTATTATTGTTTTTAATTACCTTTCATTACCCATATTCATCTGGAAAAATTTCCCATTTTTGTTTTCATCTCTCCAATTTCTTACCTATGAGGAACATCTTCTGCAAGCGCTATTAGAAAAAATACTCTCTATCACAAAGCTCACATATATATATATATATATATATATATATATATATATATATATATATACACATACATGGTTGACTATATAGAGTGCAGATCCCTCATCTAATTTATTGTGTGACGTAAACTTGGGTTTGTTTACATGTCATAATCAATTGGCAGTTACCATAGTGACAAACATTAACTGACAAACTATGGTAACTGTGCATTTTGGTGCAATTTTGGACAGGAAATTGGGATTTGGGCTTTAAAAGTTTGGTATGTACATATATTCTGGTTGTCTAAAGAAGAGGAATTTAAGCTACACATTCATAAATCCAGTGAGGGTAGTGCTTCAATCTTTATATAAATCTATATAACATATCTATCATATTATTACAAACACAACATGTACACATACCAAAGCTTATCTGCATATGCTCTCATGAAAAGGAGGTAAGTCTTAACGAAGAGTTGATAGCAGAAGTAAATTGGAAAGTTGTTTTTTTTCTTAAATTGTATGCTCAATCTGAATCATGAACGTTTTTAATTTTGACTTCCATATCCTGTAACAGTCAAACATCAAAGGGATGTTTAACAGTCTGTTTTGTTGTGGTAAAAAAAAAAGCACTAAGCAAAGACTAATACTATAAAGTAAATAGACTAGATCAGTGATGGCAAACCATGGCACTCCTGATATTTAAAAACTACATTTCCCTTTATGCTTAGGCACTCTGAAGTCCAGTCAAGCATCATGGGAAATATAGTTCTGAAACATCTGGAGTGCCAATATTTGCTATCACTAGACTAGATAAACAGGGAGTCAAATTTGCTCATGCTCAGATCAAACAGAATGTAACCTACAGTTAAGTTGCCAAGATGTCCACTCCCTTATCACAGAGGAGGTGAGGGCTACACCGAGAATTTTGCAAGAAAACAAGAAAATTGTTTGTTGATTTTTTTTCTTACACAATCTTTCTTTTTATGTTTACTTTTGTTTGTTTTTACCAAAGGAGCACTGTTTAATATCCCTTTAAAATATTTTGAGTTAAATTATTCTGTAAAAAAAATCCATTTACATTTTCAACTTCATTCTTTAAACATTTCAGGCTCTCTCATTCAGTTTTGATGCCAACAGACACATTGGCAAGCCATGTTTGGACATGTCTATGTAATAAGGTAATCTACTGGCACCTAAATGATGGTTGCAACAGCAGGTGATCTTTATGGCTTTTCCAGAAATTCAGCTGTGATGAACACAAATTATCACTTATACTGGCTCTTGTCTGGTATAATACAGCCTTAAAGGTTTACTTTATTCTACAAACATAAAGTTTACAGTCTGTGCATATTGTTTTCTGTGAAGTAGAATTTTCTTTAGATGATGTGGGATGGTCTCAAAAGTTGTGCTCATAAATTTCTTTTTGACATAAATGGCAGTAAATAGGGGATTGGAGAGCTCTAATCTTGACTGAAGATTAATCTCTTCCAATGTACTTTCAAAGAAATGAAATAAGCTAAATTCTCTCAGGCATTGCCCAAATAACCTATTTTCATGCGGGGACTGACAGAATTCAGAAACATAACGCCAAAAATGTGGTTCATTACATCCCATGAAACAGCTAGCTATTTTTAGGTGAAAATAATAAAAATTAGGCCTAAGGATGTTCACAATATAACTTTACAGTCTGGGTTGCAGCAGCGCCAATAAAAATGTTATATGACTGTAGAAATAAGAGCATAAGAATATATATCTGCTCTCTGTTTTTTAATTCATGATCACAGCACCTTTTCATTTTTACGAGGCAGGCTTCTGAGGTAACATTTCATTACTTAAACAGCTTTATTCTGATTTTATTGCATTGATTGAAAGCTGTGTTGGAAATTGATAACAGCAAAAGTGTCTGAGAGTTTATAAATGAGCGAATTCCCCTTTTATTTAAGATGGTCTGAGATATATATGTTATAGTATAGACACCATAGTGTAAGACATATGGTAAGTATAATGTTTTATGCATCCAAGATACTTCTATATAAACCAATATTGCCACAACTAAAAAGAAAGAAATAAATTGTTCCACAAGAAAGAAAATTATTGAAGTTTTCTAGAGACTTTAATCCCACTTGGAAGAAAGTTCAAATTGTGATAGGCCCATAAAGCATATGGTGAGAGCAATTTTATTGTTATGTTTTGCTACAATACCAGTGGCCGTAAAACTAGAAAATAAGTGAGAGCAGTCAGACAACAGTGCATGAAAGAGATAAAAGCTCATAAGAATAACCGTGAACACAGTTACAATTGTACAGATATTCAAGCATAACTAAGCAATCGTATAATATTGTCTATTTCACTTTTCCCTGAGTTTCTATTAAGTATTTTCTTACACCACTTCAATAGTCTATATAAAAGGAAGATACTAATTTAATAACCCAAGCACCAGATTTAAATTAATTAGATTTTGCAATAAAACAGTGAGTTGGAAATTTACATGAAAATGAGTCTTCTAAATATAGGAATGCCGGTATGAAAACCTACCAGAACCAATTAAGTCTGGAAACAAAAGTGATGCTGTCTCAGCATGCAGGCTGCTCTATAATGAAAAGGTGTTTATAAAAATACGCGGTGGAGATAAAAAATAAGATGATATGGGACATTTCAGCCATCTGCAAGTAAATAAAATGGAATGAATAATTATGGAATGTGGTAAAAGAGAGCAGTTCTAATTGGAA